>NW_026854361.1:0-213350 GCF_026571515.1 Ruditapes philippinarum | reverse complement strand
TTGTAAATTCGACTTCAAGTAACGAAGTTATGGGCCGGACACGAATTTGCTGCAAGGTCATGCTGTGACCTTGACCTTTAAGGTTTAGCGACCAAACTGTGCGTGCGACACATTGTCTAAATATGGTATTCATTTCTGTGAAATAGTTTTAAAATCCAACTTCAAATAAGGAAGTTATGGGTCGGACAAGGTTTTGCTGCAAGGTCATGCTGTGACCTTGACCTTTAAGGTAGCGACCCAAATGTTGCGCGCGACACATCGTCTCAATATGGTGATCATTTCAGTGAAAACGTTTTAAAATCCGATTTCAAAAAACAAAGTTATGGGCCGGATACGATTTTGCTGCAAGGTCATGCTGTGACATTGACCTTCAAGATAGCGACCCAAATGTTGCGCGCGACACATTGTCTCAATATGGTGATCATTTCTGTGAAACAGTTTTAAAATCCGACTTCAAATAACGAAGTTATGGGCCGGACACGATTTTGCTGCAAGGTCATGCTGTGACCTTGACCTTCAAGGTAGCGACCCAAGTGTTGCGCGTGGCACGTCGTCTCAATATGGTGATCATTTCTGTGAAATAGTTTTAAAATCCGACTTCAAATAACAAAGTTATGTGACGGACACGATTTTGCTGCAAGGTCATGCTGTGACCTTGACCTTCAAGGTAGCGACCCAAATTTTGTGCGTGGCACGTCGTCTCAATATGGTTATCATTTCTGTGAAATAGTTTTAAAATCCGACTTCAAATAACGAAGTTATGGACCGGACACGAATTCGGGACGTACGTACGTACGAACTGACGGACGGACGGACAACCCGACGACTATATGCTCCCCCGAAATTTTTTCGAGGAACATAAAAGGAATATTTGTTTCATATAAAAATATTGGTAAAATAAGTCTTGCTGCTCGTTTGTTGCATAAATGTTCGTAAAATGAATCATGCAAGTGTTCCTTTACGTACAATTTTGTGAAAAGGGCCATGCAAAATGTTCTTTCAAAGAAATCAGAAATAAATATAATATTTTATATGTTTTAAGATTATCTTTATACTCGATATATACATAAATATTCAAAATAGCATTTAAAGCTGAAACAAGCAAAAGCAAACAAAAGGCTTTCGCTTACTGGAATGACATTTTAACATTTATGTAAAAGTGTCAAAACCTTGCTCATTATATAGATTTAACATTTTATTTTGATGTGGTGTAAGATTGATTTAATATTTGCTACGGCTAATTATAGATATTTTATTCATCAAAGACAAGTCCATAGACACGGAGGAGGAGTGATTTAAAAAAGAAAAAATAAGACAAAATCTTTATATTACTGAATGTTGTATTCAAAAGTAAATTGAGATATGTTGTGATTGAAATCAATTTATGTTAGTAAAACCAAAATTGAAATAAAATGATAAAACTCCAAAACTTTATATTTGCATGTGAAAATGTTCAGAACGCTAATAAAGATGCATAACTGCGTTTATATTTTCTGTATTCAGAGTTAAGATTTATCTCCCTTCAATCACTTATTTTAAACATGGTTGCGTTCGTCTTGATTATTTTTGTGATTGGTGGTCATTCGATCCTGACCAGTCCGTTCTTTCGATAAGTCTTGATAGTTCATTATTTTTCCCAAAATTAAACAATCTGGTTCCTAAACATCAGTTCAATTAACTAGAAAATATGAAATTACGTTAATGTTTGCAGTATTATCATCTATATTAAAGAAAAAGAAATAAGTTTATGCTCAGATAATGTGGAGGTTGTGCTTGTGCGTGCGTGCTTGCGTTGGTGTGTTCGTGTGTTCGTGTGTCAGTAAAACATGTAAATGTACATACTCTATATGGTCATCAACTTTTTTCTTACAGGAAATAATTTCTTATAAATGCAGAAATATATGGGGAATAACATCTAACCGGAATTTTCTATAACTATCATATTTATCATTTTGTTATGGCATATTACACAATTTACTAATGAAAGAAAATAAAATTTGCCAATTTACTTGGTAAGATGGTTTAGCTAAGTGGGTTTTTACATTGACCAGTAATGTTATTTGAAAACCAAACAAAACCTTTCTTAATGATTTTGTTTCTTCATTTTTGTTTGTGAATGATTGAACATTTCAATTATTATAGTAATTGATTAATTAAACAATTTGAACACTTAACCTATTATATTTTCACTTTTTTTTTAATTTCCAAGTACGAGTCAGTCTGTAGTTACGGTATTTGGAGTGGCTTTACCTAACTACTTAAATATAGTTTTCTTTGCAGATAAGTGTTTTAAACAAAACTTATTTTGCATGTATAAAATGTTTTGACATCATCGACAAACTTAAAACAAAACTATATTAGATAATTTCATAATAAACATTTCTACGCGACAATTTTGTCTTGATAAGACCGACAATTCATTAAAACTGTACCTGCCTTATCCTTTATAACATGTAAAAGGCAGTTATCAAACCATTTTGATTTTTTAACACAGGAATTAAATTCATAACACATTTACTTTATTTGATCTTTCTCTAGTGGGTGGTTCCATTATTCCTTCTTGAATACTGTGTAATCACCCAAATGATATGTTTCCTGTTGATGTTGCTTTTGTTTTGTTTTTGTTTTTTTTTTTTGTTTTTTTTTTTTTTTTTTTTTTTTTTTTGTGATTTGACGTCTTTTTCTGTGGTATGCAGGTTTCATAACCTCTGATTCCGTTTCACAATTTCATATCAAATAAATGCCACTACCACATTGTGCCCGAAGATAAGTACATAGGTCATTAATCAAAAGAACAAATTCAAAAGACTACATATATTTCCATGTTTTGTGTCTTTTAAACACGGGAAACTATTTGTCACACGTGATTGTTGTATTCTAATTTTAGCACTTGCCACCAATACCCTTTTTAAGAAGGTTGTTAAACAAATGAAGATGACTAATATTGACTTTTCCGGTTTTTCGTAGCGGAACATTTAGCCACACCTTTTCCATTCATTGCTAGGTCAACTGCCCACAAACAGTATCACAATCATAAGCACGTGTTCTTTTGTGCAAACCAGGTCAACCAGTGACTATGTATTATCTCAAGTTAGCCAATTTACATAAACTGTAATCACCGGAAAGGTCCATTATCGAAAGCCTTCGCAAAATCTACATATAGTACATACCACTTCAAATATCATTGAATTGATAGTTCTTAAGATGACTTTCAAAAGGGAAATCATTTTTTGTGGCTGAAATTTACAGATAAATTATTTGGTAACTTAATAGTAAAGTTAATAGTATCAACAAAATTTTGATTAGTCAGGTCTATGGGGGAAAAAACTTTGAAGTCATTCAATTACGCAGAAAAAAATTCATCGGAACCTTAACATAGAACAAAAGAACAGAACAAACATTTTATTTGGCACAAACATATATACATGTTCATCGCCAATACGTTGTAACAATGTATGGCGGTAAAGAGTAACATAATTATGAGAAAAGTATAACATAATTTATCACACAAAGTGAAACATATTAACAAGACATTCGAAAAGCTGTTAACAAATTATATATACAATCTATAGTACAGGATATACATTAATATGTAAATTATTAGTGCATACGTGTTTCATAAACAGGGTGATTGACATGTTTAATTGTATTTTAAGAATTTAGTTCATGTAGACAATTTTGAGAGAATAAAATAAATATTTATGACAATTATACAGTTAAGACAGTAAGTACATATTGTAACGACTTGACGAATACATATTTACAAATGTGTACTTTATATAATTTGTATAAAAGTATAATATATCGTTAACGTTACTAAAATTCATCGTTTAATTGTACATTTCCACGTTTGCAATTAGCCAGATAGATATATTTTGCAAGTTTGTTAAGAGTACATTTATTTTCACATTTCATCAAATTTTTAAATTTCTGTATACTTGGCCAAGAATTGTAATATTTTGGCAGATTTTCCATTCTTATTGATCTATAATATGGACATACCATCAAGAAATGGTATTCATTTTCAATCACATTCATGTTACATTTAGTGCATTTTCTATTGTTTCTATCAATATTCCGATGTCTGCCTTCTTCAATCAACAAGTCATGTGCAGAACATCTAAATCTACACAATGCATTCCTGTAATTTATATTATTAATACATATAAGATATTTCTCTGAGGAAAAGTCGTTTTTAAATAAGCAATATGTATCTAATTTTGACATACTATGTATACTATTATACCACATTTGAATATATTGATCTTTTACTCTTTGTATTAATTGTTGCAATTGACCATTTGAGATATCAACGTAGTTCCACATATACGAGAAGCCAAGATCATCTAATAGTTCTTTAACTTCCAAAGACCATCTATTCACAATAATACCATTAACATCTACCATTTCATACACTTTATAAATCAAAGAATCTCGATTATTCTTCAACCTTTGCCAATATTTCAAAATTCCTAGTTCACCATAAACGGTTGCATTTACAGTTTGTTGTCGGACATTTAATATTTGCTTTAAAAACTTGATATGAATACGCTCAATATCTGGAGCTTTATGAAGGCCCCAAATTTCAGAACCATAATTTAAAATTGGTAATACCATAGCATCAAACAATTTTATCTTTTCAGAAATATCCATTTGCACTTTGTCAAACAAGGCATTTAATGAATATAGTGCTTTGTTTGCCTGCTTTGATAAGGCTTTCTGTGTTTGATAAAATTTACCATTTGAAGATAGAGTAACACCAAGATATGTAAATGATTTAACAAAATTCAATTTCTTTTACATCAACATTTTCATTCCTATTTCCATTTTTAAAAAGCATTACTACAGTTTTGCCAATATTTCAAAATTCCTAGTTCACCATAAACGGTTGCATTTACAGTTTGTTGTCGGACATTTAATATTTGCTTTAAAAACTTGATATGAATACGCTCAATATCTGGAGCTTTATGAAGGCCCCAAATTTCAGAACCATAATTTAAAATTGGTAATACCATAGCATCAAACAATTTTATCTTTTCAGAAATATCCATTTGCACTTTGTCAAACAAGGCATTTAATGAATATAGTGCTTTGTTTGCCTGCTTTGATAGGGCTTTCTGTGTTTGATAAAATTTATCATTTGAAGATAGAGTAACACCAAGATATGTAAATGATTTAACAAAATTCAATTTCTTTTACATCAACATTTTCATTCCTATTTCCATTTTTAAAAAGCATTACTACAGTTTTGTTCGTATTGACCATAATACCCCACTTTGCACAGTATTGATGTAGTTTGTTTAACAAATGCTGTAAACCATCCACTGAGTAAGAAAATAAAGCAGTATCGTCAGCAAATAGCAATAGAAATATCTGTAATTCGTCAACAGTAAATGTATCTAAAGTGTCTTCGCTAAGTTGAATTCGCATATCATTAATAAAAAACAGAAATAATAGAGGAGATAATGGTTCTCCTTGCTTTACTCCCATATATGTGTCGAAATAATCAGATAAACTGCCATTTACTTTGACACATGCTTTTACATTCTCATACATGACTTTAAGCATATTTACAATTTTTGATGATGCACCATAAGAAATTAACTTGAACCATATACCATTTCTGTATACCACATCGAACGCCTTTTTAAAATCTACAAAAGCTATATACATTTTCTTCTTTTCATAATTCAATATTCTACTTATAATACTATTCAAAACAAAAATGCAATCAACAGTGCTTTTTCCTTTACTAAAACCAAATTGACATTCATCTAATACATTTACATTTTGCGACCACTTTCTTAGTCTGTTATCTAATATGATTGAAAATACTTTTGAAAAAATACTTGTAAGGGTAATACCTCTATAATTATTTATATTAGTCAGGTCCCCTTTTTTAATATTAGGTACAGGCACCACAATACCTTTAGTCCAACTTTCTGGATATATACATTTTGAATACATGTGGTTAAATAATTTACATAATAATGGTGAAATAATGTGTTTACAATCTATAAAAAGTTCAGGTGTAAGAAGATCATCCCCACTACTTTTGCCTTTTTTAAGAGAAGTAATTGCCCTTTCAATTTCTTCAATTGAAAAATCTACATCTAATTCATCAACTAAAATATCGTCTGATTCCGAATTATTTATATTATCTTCTACATCCCTATCAGTAAAAATATCCCTGTCACCGTACAAATCTTTAAAATGTTCATAAAATTGATCTTTACTTATTTTAGACCCTTTTGGATTACTTGACTTAAGTTTTTTAATCTCAGACCAAAATTTTTGAGGACTATTTTTCGCTAAATTATGAAGTTTATCTTTCTGTCTATTTTTGTATTGTACTATCGCTCTTCGTTTTGTCTGTTTATATCGTCTTCGCCTTATAACTAGTAAGTCTCTATTATCTGTAGACATACATATTTTATAATTTCTATTTGCATTACGTAATTCTTTTCTTGCAACTTCACATTCATTGTTAAACCAAGGATTTTTACCTTTACGTTCATTATTCTTAAAACTATGTACAATTTTTCTCGTACCAAAAACAGAACGAGCATTGTCATATAAACACTGAGCTATATCATCTATACCTGTATCAAAATCTATATCAGACGATATTATATTATTCACCATTACATCTATACGATTATATTCAATATCCATAATATCTCTAAACTCTTGAGCTTTGTCTTCATCATACTTCAACTTTACACCGGAACCAACACGCTCATTTTCAGATGGATTCAACATACATTTTGCTTTAAAACATACTTGTAACGGTACATGTGTTGAAAATGTATATAAATCGTGAACAATGAAATTGCTAATAAATGGAAATAAATCACACGTGCATAACACATAGTCTATCAGGCTATTACCGTTTTGGTTTAAATTTGTAAAACTTCCTATTCCAGCATCGTCTCCACAACGACCATTGACAATTTTTAATGTACTATTAGCACAAATATCTAAAAGTTTTATACCAGAGGTATTAACACATTCATCCATTGTAAACCTATGTGGCAAGTCACATAAAGTATATTCAATATCTCTATTCATAACATGTATATATTTATTAAAATTCGACTCATTATTCAAGTAATCGTTTCTGTTACCACATCTAGCATTTAAATCTCCGATAACTGAAACTGAACCAATTTCAGAATATTTTCGAACATTTTCTTCTAAACTTTCGAAAAATCCCAATTCGTGCATATTAAAGTATACTGAATTATTTGGAGGAATATATAAGAAACATATATAAAGATCCTCCGATAAATGAAAAAATATCTTACAAAACTTTACCCATAAAATTCCTGATTTATCAATATCTACAACATTCATACCAGGCTTCATGTTTTCTTTGATAAATAAACAAATACCACCGTGACCTCTACGAGAAGACAAACTTTCGTTACGAGGTACAAATACTGACTCATACCCATCTATTTCAAAAGAATCATTTTTACGTTGCCATGTTTCGGAAAAAAACAGAACATCAAAATTACACACAAAATT
This sequence comes from Ruditapes philippinarum, assembly GCF_026571515.1. Taxonomy (NCBI): domain Eukaryota; kingdom Metazoa; phylum Mollusca; class Bivalvia; order Venerida; family Veneridae; genus Ruditapes; species Ruditapes philippinarum. The sequence goes on along the minus strand of NW_026854361.1, from coordinate 205,820 downwards.
TAGGAACTCGACGTCACTTAAACAGTTTTTCAGACCTTCAATATTCCAAGACAAAATATTCAAGTCATACTTTTCTCCGGTCTCCTAGTCTGTATCATGTGGTTCCGCTCCAGTAGTCGGCGCGTACAGCTGATTGTTGATAAAGAGCTTATCCCGGACCAAAACTGCTTTCTTGCCGTCTTTCCTGGCTTTCAGCATCTCCGGGATAAGGGAACGTCTACGTTCCATTATCTCGGGTGGTAACTGTTCTGTCACGTTATACGGTGAGCTTTTGAAATTGAAACCTTTCAAGTGATTCTTGACGGCTTGGACAGACTGCTTATCTTTAAAGCGTACAACGATGGGTCGTATTTTGTCATAAGCAGGTGCACCAACTCTGTGCGCAACATCGATGTCGAATTGCAATTGGGGATCGGAGATATTCAAGATTTTAGCGAAAAAGTCATGTACTTTCTCTACACAGTTCTCAATGTTAGAACTTGCTGCTTGAGAATTAATCGTCTGTTCGGGATTTCCGGAATCGCTCTGAGTCATAAGCCCGGAGGACCCAGAAACTACCTCAGATATGAGCAGCCCTGGTTTTACGTGACCGCCAAGAAGCGTGTTTGTAGAGATAGAAGACGGTGCAGGCACACTGGACTGTGAAAGGTTGGGATATTGGGTGGGGATCTGCGCGCTGCCTTCCGGAATACCATGGAATAACATATTTAGACTCATTGAACGGCATTTCATATCAATGATGTTTTCATTAAGTTTATCATTTGAGATTTTGAGATTCACATTTTCAGTAGCTAATTTAGAAACGTCGCTTTGCAACTTTGTAATTTTGTCCGTGTTTATTTTTGTAGACGTAGATATATTGTCATAGCCGTTACTAAGAAATTCAACGCTTTTTTCAAAGGCTTTTATTTTCTCATCCATGCTATCAACCCGCAAGGTCATGGTTTTAATTGATGCCTGAATAGAGTTCAATTGTGTAAGTTTACTATCCATTGTATCCAATCTACCAAGAATATTCTGGAGCAATTCATACGTTTGATTTTGTTGCGGCTGTATTATACTACATGTAGGTGAGGTATTCATATTTGTGTTTAAGTTCGTATATGTAGGTGTATATGGATAACTTGGATTCATTGTGAACGTACCATTTAATCCAGGAGAAACGGAACCAATTTGTTGTGTTTGCTGCCCAGTTGATTGATCAGCGTTCATGGTTTGAGGATCATATGACGGTGTTGAGAATGTACCGTTATTGGTCAATCGTTTAGCTGGTGTATCAGTCACGGAATTAGGCGATGACTGGGATTTCGTCCGTTTCTTGTTTTTGTTAGGCATGATCCGTATAATCCATACAATTGATCATTATTATAATATAGTGAGCGAAGTTCATTACAATAGTATAACAATGCAATGACCGTTCCCCCACAGGCAATATCGGAAAAATGGTTAAAAATTCAAATCAATTGAAGTCTATTTATATCTATTGTTCTCGAGATAAAACAAAATACCGTCTTAATTAATATCCAAATGTAAATCCAATGTATTGCAACATCTGTAGAATTCCATTACGAGCATTTCGGTATAAAATTTATAGTAACTTTTTGGTTTAGAAACATATTTTAATCCAGTTTTTCAAGAGCACTCGTGAAACACGTCTTTACCATACCATACATAACATTATTATAACATTACATAAGATAGTCCACATTATATCCGACAGGATAAAAAAAACAACAGGAAAATCTGGCAGAAAGGCTGACGATGTTTCATTTAAGAAATGCTATAGCTTTAGAAAAAAATATATTGTTCGTGTACAATACATTGGAAGCAAAAAAAAACAACAAAGTATTTACTAATTGTATGTTTGCGTTTAAAAATACAATGTTGTCACTTAAATATAGCGTTAAATTACAGGGTAAAAAGCTGCTATGTAAGATGAATTTAATTGGTTTATAAAATTTGGTGTCCGGCTCTAAAGAGGTAGTTATGTTTGAAGCTCAAAGCTAACCTAGATGGACTTGGCGTTTTATGTTATATGCTATCATAATCATACATATTGAAACACTTATTTAATGTAATGTAATGGCGAGTCGATTAATGTGCTAGTTTCGTGGAACAAGAAATACGGTGTATCTACGAAACTGAGATTTAAATATTCTTGAATGTAACAGTTTTGCTACACGTCTAACATATACATTTGTATATCTTGTTTTATATCTTTAGAAATTTCTTTTTTCGTCTTAAAATATCTTAATTATTCATGACATCGTTTTTGCTTATGTGACTTGTTACCAACCTCCGCTAAAGCCTCCCTCGCTACCAACCTCCGCAAAAGCCTCGCTACCAACCTCCGCTAATATATCTTATAATATATCGTGCATGTATCGTATTGATTAAGGATCGCTTGATTATCGTCATTTTTACTTTGAGAAATCATCTGCTTTATGTCCGCAAAATGAGTTGATATTTAAATTTCCCTTAATTCCAAATGGATTGTTTCATATACGTATACATTTCGCAGAATAAAGTTAAATTGCTGTGTTCCAGGAAAAATAAATACAGTGCCGACGATATGACTTGCAGACGATATAATTTATTTATTTTATTTATTAATTTATTTATTTATTTATTTATTTATTTATTTTTCAACTTTATTCGGATAACAAGGAACAGTTCATCGTCGGATAACCATGGCCGACGTATTAATATTTATTAGCCGTCGGATTTTTGGCCGATATCTAGTCGGTTAGAGGTGTGTCAAAGACATCTTCATTTACTTCATTGGTTGTCTCACGATTTAACTATAGGTGATAAAAACCAACCAAAACGCTCGTTTTATACGAGGTTCGGTATTACAGACAAAACTGCGGCACTTTTTGCTGTACATCGACGCAAATGGATTCATTTTAGCCATGGATTTATTTCATGTTTAATCATTGGTATCCGACGAGGATACTTGTCTTAATGTGGGCGTAGGTCAACATTATTTACCTTGGAGAAAGTAAGGACAATATTATAACTATCTTAAGACTTTTAAAAAGAACAACAACAGACTATATATAATGCTTTAAGAATCATTTAATTGCTCTTTCAAAGTCGATCAGTCCATTGGTTATGTCAAATAGGTGAAGTCAGTCGGCCAGAAAAACATTATTATTTCAGATCTATCATGTTGCATTCTTTCCGGTTGCTATGCGACAACAATAATTACTGTTGGAGCACTTATAGTTTTGTCCACAATCATCATCATTGACGCAAACTATATATTCTCCGTTTAACTTCTTCGGCTTAGATGATCTTCTCGAGATAGGAAAGCAGTCGAGACCTTAAAAGAAAAGATATGAAATTCAATTTTGATGATATTGAAAATCCATAAGAAAACTTAACTATCCAAAAGATATGGCAACAAGTTTATTATCTTTGCCATTTTTTTTGTTGTCAATTTAATGACAATGCTTAAATGGGATATATACGTGTATCCCTACAAGTCCGACTTTTTGCTGTCAAGACTGATGTAACAAATGTTATCCAGTATAAGAATATACCGGTGAAATATACTGTTTAGAACTTTTGTTTTTATCGAGATACAAAGAACCGCTTTAGAGTGGATTAAGACAGTATAATTTCTTACGTCTGCAGACAAAGTTCAGCCCGCCTGGGCAAATCCACTGTCCGTTATTACTAACAACCCTTATATTATCGTTTGGACAAATACATGCACTGCCTTCTTCTGGAGGACCACATGGCTAGACGTATGAAGTGGAACATAAATAATTTGACCACTTTACATGTGATCTTGATTAGTAATACAGTTAGCTGGCAAATTTGTATTTCTACCACGGGAACATAGATATTTTAAATAGTCGTTATACAATATTAATCGTGAAAACTGTTTCAAAACATTTAATATTGAATATCCTGTGTACAACATTCATCGGCTGCCATTTTCATTTGATTTTACTGCCCGCGAATTTATAATATATTGACAGCCCCGCTTTGTAGGAGCACATTTGTCTCGGAGCACATTTGTCTCACGAAGTGTGACCGATGTGTTCGTCAACATTCATATTTGCGACAAATTGGAAATGAGACAGATGTGTTCGACACACAATAGAAAGGACACTCGAAGCACATTTGTCTCACATTTTTCCATAAAATTCTTAAAAGGTAATAATTATGCCCGTCCGTTTACCGGCAACCAGCCATTGTTCTGTGTTTTCTGTATTTATAAAACAGTTTTTAGGTCACTTCCGGTCAGTCAAAAACTTCCTGCCTCTGCATAGGAGTCATATATTAAATTAAAGAATATCCCTGTTCTGCATGTCACAATGAAAATTTCTACAAGTGCAGCATCCAGAACCTAAACACATATGCAGCAAGTCTATTGTTTTCGTTATCAATTGTGATACGTTTATTTTCAATGCTTAAAGTTTTATAAATGATTTATGGCACTAGAAATGTTCTTAGCAAAAACAAGGTAGTATCTACGATGGCATAAAGGGGACATACAATTTTCTTATTTATAATAGCTTTTACATGGCCACGCGATACTATTACGTGCGCACGCGATAGCTATGACGTACGCACGCGGATTGTATACTGACCGGGTTCCTCGCTAAATCCGATGAATAGTTCGATGCCCCGTGTATATATCGAACCTACAGCGGTTAAGGACAAGTGTTTTTTTTAACTCAATCGGCCACGGAGGCCCTTTAATGATCTATGGAAGAAAATAAGAAAACCATTACACACGTATTTTGTTTTCATCAGAAATATATGTATGAAAAATCGTCATTTTCCAAGAATTGCGGCTTTCAGATCCGCCTTTGAAAAAGCACTAACAACATGTATCAGTTCCTAAAATAATCCGGGGAATGCCATAATTATGGAATATCGGACCACTCAGAATCGTGCGAGACGCGACATTCCGATGAGACACGAAGCGAGGCACGATATTGTAACACGAGAGCGAGGCACGATATTGTAACACGAGATCTCGCAATGTCGAAGTATCCCGTACCACGATATTTCAGAAATGAAAAAAAAAATACTTCTTTGGATAGAGCAAGTATGAATTTATTAATATTCAAATAATGATTTCTAAAGGAGATAGATGCTTGTATACTAAAGAAATTCGCAATAAATGTGAAATAATGCTTCATAAAAGTAGCAAATGTAAATAATGTAGTATTTTGACTTCAATACAAAATTCTAAATCACTTCAACTGTACAAACTGCAAAAAAGCAGCAGATGAAAAATGCTTAAGGTAATTAGCCAATGAGTAACTTTTTTGGAGCTATAAAAGTATACCAAAAATACAAAGTTTTTAAGGAATACAAATCAAAGCATTTCTCAGGCATAATGGACTTTTAAGTGATTCTATGAAGACTATAAAGGGAAACTACTTAGCGGTATATGACCTGGAATCAATTTCTTGTCTCGCGTCGACGAACGAAATGCGAATCGGGACGCGAGATTTCGGCAAGATGCGAAACGAGTTCACGATATTGTATCATTCAATATCAACCGATTACGGTGTTCCGTTTGGACATAAGTAACATTTTTGACTCCCTGATCAGCTATGCGCAATGGTACAAAGGTGAAATTAAGGTACGATGACTAAAACACGATGATACGATTGGTCAAATCACGATGATGCGATGACACGACAGAGAAAATCATGTCACGTTTTCATCATCATGCCATCGCAGTTTCATCAAATCTTACCATCGTATTTTCGCCATCGTTAACATTCGTCGTTCACCATAGTATCATCACGATTTCATCATCGAACCTTCGTTGTTTTCACCATCGTACACGTTGTTTCACCATCGTACAGTCGTTGTTTCACGTTTTCGTACCATTGTGTTTTTCACACCGCACCCATCGCGTTTTCATCAACGTAACAATGTGCCACCGCCTGTCACCATTGTACCATCATGAACGGGATTTAGTATGTTTCAGTGTACGCCTTCACTCAGGTTTAGCCAATCAATTACTTTGAATTAGAGATATTATGATTAATAGTTCACTTTAGGTTTTTCAATAAAGAAAGCATAAGCAAAACCTATTGATAATTACACTTGACATGAGGTAAAACGGCGAACCTCGATTCTAAAAAAGAATTTCTGCCGAAAAATGTGAGATTTAATTCATAAAAAATGACATGAGACAAATGTGCTTTCTTGTCCCTTAAAAACACATGAGACAAATGTGCTTTCTTGTCCCTTAAAGAACTTGATCGGAGCACATTTGTCACACAAATGAGTTTTTTGGGGTAGATATTTGAGATCCCATTTGTCTCATGTGGGACAAATGCGACCGCATTGGTCTTACGTAAGACAAATGTGCTCCGAGACAAATGTGCTCCTACACCGCTTTGTTGTAAATTAATTAGATATAAGATCATTAAAGTACACCTTTTAAAAGTAGTTGTATCATTATATTATACTATAAAAAAAACGTTGCTCTTTTCCATTTATCATCCTTAGAAATAATCTTCAGTCAAGTTAACTTACATCTAGGAAAGATTTGTCGTTGCATACTTTATCGTCAGCGTTGACAATTTGGAAACTTGCCTGAATTTAAGATTAAAAAAAGACCTTAAAACATGCAGAACCAATAAACATAAGAATTTTGAATATTCAATTAATTTTCCTCGGCAATTATCTGTTCCATAATTAAATCTTATTGAACGTAACAAAACATAACAGTATACATAGCCGCATGCAAAACAACTTGACGATACTATGCTAGTCTGCTAGACAATAGCTAGTTATAGGTAGCCGGTTCGAATCAAACTTTTAATCTGTTATCTATTTATTAATCTACTTAATAATGTGCGTTCAAATCACACACGGTACGATTTCATTAAAATCAATGAATGAGAAAATGATAAATACAGTATCAACAATAGAATATTTACAACACAAAAGGCGATAAAGATAAATGTAGAAGTAAAATTTTGACAACAGAAATCGAAACGAAATTCAAATTCAAAATTAAAAGAACTCCACTGAGGTCCAAAAACATAAAAACATCTAATTTGAATTTCTTTCATAGATCAACTTGGGCAAATAAAACAAAAATATATGCAAAAGATTAATGTAGAATATACTCAGAATTGAATTAAAAAACGTATTTTTCTGCCACTCTTGGCTCGATTCGAATGAAAATCGTTAAAGTCATTTTTCGCATTAAAAGTAATTAGTCTGGAAGAACGGAGTGAGCAACTGATTTGAAATTTCGCACACAGGTTATTTATCTAGACCTACACCACATAGAACTTTAAATTGAACAATTATTTTCAGTCCTGTCATGTCAATAAACCTCAGTGGAATATTTTTAAACACTATTTATGATAATGCTAACGTTAAACAAACATACCAACATCAGCAGGACTATTACGCCAAGAACTTGGGCCATTCTTACAACAGATTGCACGGTAAAATTATGACTATAATAAAAAATGAAAACAAATATTAATGTTGCACCTCGTCCCTGCATTAATTATATTGAATGGAAGTAAATAAACATAGACCAAATAAGAAAAGGATTTGAAATATAAAATGATATTTAGGTACATGAATATTGGTTTACACAACCAATAAAAGAGAACGACATTTCAAAGTTGTAGCCACATTTATGATGTTTAGCAGCTGTTGAATAAGATGATGATTATGTTCAGTGTTTAAAACAGAGACTGTATTATATCGATATCAACTTGAAAATGTTTGTTAAAATTTGCCAAAAACATATTGTATATTTTAAAACTTTATTTCAATATAATTATGAAGAAGTTCGGTAAAGAATCACCAAGTTAAAACGCAGTATCATTAAAATTCAATGAACGTAAAAATAAATAAAATCACTTTGTCATATTTCTGAATAATTCTTTCTTGCTAAAAAGACGAAAATTGTACATAAATATTAAATAAAAAACGTAAAATTTTACCTTTAGTCCTAAAGTGAAGGAATCCAAACAAACAATAGATGTGGTATTGCTGTTAATAAAGAAGTAAACACAACCAGCTGTTGAATGTACACGTTGTCAAAGGTGTTGAAACCCCGATAATTTGTAAAATCGATGAAACAATGAAAAATTTAACCTAAATTACATTACATCGCTATAAACTTTTACAGATTAATAAAGTTACATGAGAACTCTTTAAAAAATTCCATGTTTTAAAATTCTTTTGAATCTGAGCCTTGCAGTCTTTTTTTTATCATAATTCACATGCGTGCTGCTAATAAAAACGTCAAGATTGTTATACCTAGTGCAAACTGTATTTTGAAGATTTAATTATATCATACAAAATTACGGAGCTTGAGCATACAAGATATGATTCTGTTTTGAAAAAAAACGGAATGTTGTTTTTCTTTTTTTTTATTTATTTATTTTTCTTTATTTATATTGTTGTTGTTTGTTTGTTTCTATTTTTCTTTTTCTTTAAGTTTTGTGTTTTTAGTAGTAGTTGTTGTTGTGTTTTTTTGGAGAGGGTGATTGTAATAAGAATGGTTGAATAAAATGAATAGAACAATGTTATCTTCATGTATATTGTCAGGGTGAATGACAATGAATAAAATTAAAATTGCGTCGAATGTCTAGAATCTGTTTTGAAAAAAAGGGATTGACTTTAAACAATTGAGCCGCGTCACGACAAAACCAACATAGTGGGTTTGCGACCAGCATGGATCCAGACCAGCCTGCGCATCCGCGCAGTCTGATCAGGATCCATGCTGTTCGCTGTCAGTTTCTCCACTTGTAATAGAGTTGCTAAGCGAACAGCATGGACCCTGATCAGACTGCGCGAATGCGCAGGCTTGTCTGAATCTATGCTGGTCGCAAACCCATTATGTTGGTTTTGTCATGACGCGGCTCATTTACCATAAAGTATGTCACCTAATGAATTGAAAATGATAATTCTTTAGATGTCTCATGGCTCATTCAAATTAAATATTTTACCTCCATATCTGTGTACCGCAAAATGTTGAAGTTCAAACATTTTTGAAAATGTTTCCGTTTAAACAGCTTGAATATATGATTAATATGATGACCCCGTTTGATAGTAAGACAGCATATGGATGATAATTAGTATACACGTATACTCTTGTTCTTGTTATAAAGTAAAATCAATGAAGAACAGTGGATAAAGTGAAATCAATGAAGAACAGTGGCTGATATTTTTTATTTAATATTAAAATAATACAAAAAGAATTATACAAAAAGAATATGTGTATAGCAAATGTATAAGCAAAACATTTAATCAATATATTTGATATAAGTCATTATTATTGCGCTTTTAATCATATAACAATAATGATATGTATATGACCATTAGAAAAATTTCTAAAGTAAGACAATTAGCTTGACAACACAGTCATATCGACATTCAATTCTATTAATCATTACCCGTGCCGTAAAAATGGTATTGCACAACCATGCGTGAATTCATTTGCATTATACCAACATATTTTAAAAACACGCTAAATGGACACGTCAATGGAAAAAAAAAAGATTATTTTTGAACTTTTAATCAGTATTTATTTTGGGTATGTGAAAAATAGAATATTATATTCGTGTATGTTCATTATTGAATTTATTGAAGTTGTTGAATAAAATAATAATAATATAATCATATTCAACTCGTTCAATAAATTCCGTATTTTACCTACACTTATTTAATATTCGGGATTCGAACCAGCAGCGGTGAGGGGAAAGTTTATTCAAGTAAACGAGCATAACCACTCGGGCACAGACGCCCCGAAGCAGGCATGATGCAGGCACCTATGTAAATAATTTTGACATTAAGTACACAGACACTTTAAGAATAAAAAATCATTCGATGGAACAATGGAAAACACACCAATTTGTTTAACATTGAACATAAGGTTCATGATGAAGCAAAATCTGTTTGAAGACACCTGACTTGTAAAGTGGGAAAGTTATAATAAATATGATCTTAAATACATTTTTACCTTTAGGGACGAACTTTCACTTAGTTTAAACAGTATTTTATTTATTAACATTACATTTACATAATAATTGACAAATAATAAATAGTACGGATTGAGTAGGAAGCATATATTATTGAAGGATTGAGTAGGAAGCATATATCATTGAAAAAGTTTATCAGGGAACATACCTATGCAATTTTCTATGAAATTGTGATGGATATATTTTTAAAACAATAACCTTTAAAATAATGAAAGAATAAAGTGTTTTGTTGTTTTTATTTATTTATTTATTTATTTATCTATCTATTTTATTTATTTATTTATTTATTTATATTTATTTTTTTTATTTTATTTATTTATTTAATCATTACTTTTATTTTATTTTCTTTCTTCATTCTCCTTTCTTTTTGTTTTTCCTACAAAATTTACTGTTACATTAGTATTATAACATAAGAGTTAAAACTTTCACAAAGTGTTTTAAAATAGACTTGTCTATCTCTTAATATGGATTAAACTATTCACTATTTTAGAGGAAAAATTTAAAATATGTACTGACTGAATAGCGAACAGTACTGACCATGATCAGACGACACGACTTTGGTCTGCACTAGTGCCATTAGAAGCATCTATTGCTGCGACAGCTGGCTAGAAATTAAAGCTGCCACATTTAATGAAACATGCAGAACCCTACAGCTTGTAGGTCTAACAATCAATTGCAGTTACCAAAAAAATGTTCCCGAACCGACATAATAATATTTCAAAGAAGGAATGAAATACGAAACCTCTGTTATCTGCGAAAATTATTAATCATTCATATTTGAAATGTCAAGCACAGCATTGACCTATGTATTTATATTTTATGATTGAATAAACGCCTTCTCACAAGACATTAAATATAATTATAATGATAACATAGCTTTTTGTTAAGTTTATGGAATTCGTTGAATAAAATATGTTTTGCTTGTCAGAGGCTTGTATAACATTATTTTTTACTCGTTCAATAAAATCAGTATTGAATTTACACTCGTGCAATATCCTCGTTTTATGTAGAAGCATTATATTTTCCATAACGTAGACAAAAAAATTTGAGCCGCGTCACGACAAAACCAACATAGTGCGTTTGCGACTAGCATGGATCCAGACCAGCCTACGCATCCACGCAGTCTGACCAGGATCCATGCTGTTCGCTATCAGTTTCTCTACTTGTAAAAGGGTTGGTAAGCGAACAGCATGGATGCGCAGGCTGGTCTGGATCCATGCTGGTCGCAAACCCATTATGTTGGTTTTGTCGTGACGCGGCTCAAATATTATTGCACTTCATCAATACGATCATTCAGTAGAATAATAAATACATGTATATGAATAATTGAATCATCTTTATTGTAATATTTCGAATTTGATACTAACTTGCAAAACATTTAAATCGATAATGTAAATTGTATAAATTTGTCATGGAAAAAACAAATACATTTTGTCCTGCGCATTGGACGTAAATTTCTAAACGTAAAATCTGTGGAATGAACGCTTCTCTTATAATGCCACATAATGCATTGTTCAAATATTAACAATTTAAAAGAGAGGAAATGTTTGAACACATTCAGTAAAAATCAATATGAAACAAAATTGGTGTTAAAATTTAGCCTTTACCTTGCGGAAAGCAATAGTGGTTACCCTTTGCCGACAAAATAGAGACCGATCATCCTGCGCTTCCATGCAATCTGACCTGGCTCTATAAGCAGGGCTGGCAATCAGTGCTGCGTCGTATCCCACAAAATTTAAACAAACGCCGCAATCTTGGAACAAAAAATTTTTTTTTTGTTTATTTCTCTTTTTTGTTGGAAATGGGTGAAAACCAGATATATTTATTAACCTACTCCACTATTTTCCGTTTCCTTCGGTATATATAGCTTGCCCAACCATTTTGTAATAAAAAAAAAACGTTATAGCGAACTTGTAACTCGAAGCGGGCTAGATCTTTTATGAAGTTATTTGGAAACGAGGCTGATTCCCAGCCCTGCTGACAAACTTTATATTATCATTTTGATACCTCGAATCGAAAACTGACATGGATATTAAATAAAGTTAGCATACTGAAGGACAGGAAACAAATAAATCTAAAATCGATTAGTTTGTCACAGATTCTGGTATTGAAATTTTATGCACATTGAACTTCTGGCTCTTGAAGGCATAGCATAAGTTTACATCATTAAACTTCTAGATGACATTGCCATACGTTATTCAAAATTAAAAGAATTCTTTAAAGTGAAAACTATCAAAATAAATATGAAGATGATTGCCGTGTTTGTTAGTGTAGCAGCATTATTAGCTCTTATTGAATCTGCAGTTGTTAAACATTTCGTAAATAAACAATGTGATAAAACTGATACATTTCTACAATTGTTTGGCACAAGTTTAGACGAATGTACTGAAGAATGTGACCGGCGTTCTAGATGTACATATATTATGTTCATGCAGAGAATGAATCACTGTAGCTTGAAGGATGTTAGCGGTGTTGGAGGTATCGCTAGTTATGTGAGTGGATTAAGTGGAAATGAACCGCTCTGTATGTTTCTTGAGAAAAAAGACTGGATATCGTCTGATCTTGGACCATGTAACGATAATAAATGCAACGGCACAGACAGGTGTGTATCATCGAAGCGAGATCCTAAAGACTTCTCATGTTTAAAGTCAACTTGTCCGTCGCCACCTTTTGTTGCGAATGCTTATCTGCTATCCGACATTCAAACAATAGGGTCTACCAATAGATACATGTGCAAAGATGGCTACAGGAGTTTTGGAACACCTTCGATTACATGTACCAGTAACGGAAAATGGGAAAAAAGAGTGTTTCGGTGTGAACCAATGTGTAAAACACCAAAATCAACATATGAAAATGCTGTGTTGTCCCGGATAGAATACAGTGGTAAAAGAGAAGTCATTCATTTCACGTGCAAGCAAAATTACCAGGCTTTAGGACCGACTGCGACGAGCACTTGCAGAAATGGTACATGGGCTTTTAATAGGGTTCGATGCTGTAAGAATGGAACCTATAACGAACCTTGGAATTATCGGTGTGTATTTCACACAGAACCTCTGGAAAACTTTGGTAAGTTTGGTAGATTTTGTAATATACAAAGAAAATAAAAGCGTGTAACTTGTGCAATACTATCTCACATGGAGATGAATATCATTACTTATTTAATTGTCAATTTGTTAATTCTGATTGAACTAAATACATAAACAGAAAGTATAGTACTAATGTCAATGTTTTCTATTTTTGATGAATAGCACAGATAGGAGTATATTGTTAAAACTTGCAGTATTATGTAAAACAAATATATTATCATTTAAGTAACTGAGCTTATTATCAACACTTACGTTTTGATTTATATACTAGTATACCATCTTGTACATAAGTATAAGATATTTTACTTTCTATGTATATTATTGTATGTATTACTGGTGCCTCTTAGCGTCCTGACATTTTCAATAAACTGCAACGGTAAACTGTTTTAAGTATAAAACTATTTTATGTCATCAAGACAGTTAACAACTTTAGGTTCATCTTAAAGTTGCGCATTTACTCAGATCTGTCCGGCATCTTCTTTTTATCACCACAGATGTATTGTAAATTCCGATCGGATTTTTCACATACCACAGACATATATCCGGAGCTATTCTCTACGTTATTTATTATGTAGTGAGTTCTAAATGACAGCTAAGCACTAATTTTATGTAAAAGGAACTAAAAATGCATCTGGGAGATCTTTTAGGTGATATTTTCTCGGAAATATTTTTGATAAAAAAGAACATTGCACACACAATTTGCATGGATATATTAATTCAACTATCGAATATTTTGCTTCCTCGTTCTGTGATATATATCAATCTTCAATTTTCATGTACCAGTTTTTCAAAGGCCCGAATTTCTCCAACGTTTTTATTTTGTTTTGACTTTAGATGTTCTTCCGACCACACTTCAAAATATGTTTTTTAACTTCTTATTTGTAAGTTTATCAAGAACTTTTATTTCGGCAGACTCTTCTGATGCACATGACTTAAAACCTTACAAAGCCGTATTATTGCTAATTCTACATCTTGCACTACAAGTAAACTTTCTATTTTATTGACGTCTTGTTTGACTGCCATTAAAACACATGTAATTAGATATTGTGATAAAGTCTATGAAAACACAGGCAAACATCTCTTTTGGTCAATTAAAAATTCTGGTGAAATTTTGGATAAATTCAAAATTAATAACTTTCAAGCTTCAACTGTCAGTACATACGATTTTTCTACACTTTAAACAACTTTGCCACATAAATTAATCAATGATAAACTAATTTCCCTAATTCAGAAAACTTTTGCACGGGAAAAAGTTACCTTTCTAGCATGTAATTCGAACAGAGCTTTTTTTACTAACGGTATTGTTAAACATTATACTATGTGGACCTGTGACGAAGTTTGTAGAGCACTCTCTTTTCATTTAGACAACATTTATGTCAGGTTTGATAATACCCTATTTAAACAGATCATAGGAATTCCTATGGGTACTAATTGTGCACCCCTGGTCGCCGATTTGTTTTTGTACTGCTATGAAAGAGACTTTATGTTGAGTCTCTCTGTAGAGAAACAACAAGATGTTATAGTCGCATTTAATAATACTTTCAGATACCTTGATGATATTTTTAATTTAGATAATCCTTATTTTGATCAAATGGTGTCTGACATTAATCCGCATGAACTACAACTTAATAAAACGAACTCTTGAAATTTTAGTTCATCATTTTTGGATCTTCATATTACTATCAACAACAATTCTATTCACACGAAAATTTATGATAAAAGAGATGACTTTGACTTTTGTATAGTTAATTATCCACATTTGGATGGAGACGTACCCTATGCGACATCCTACGGGGTTTATGTTTCTCAGTAAATTAGATTCGCTAGAGCTTGTTAACAACGTAAAGGATTTCAACGAGCGGAATGTTTTTATTACCAGCAAGCTTCTAAAACAAGGCTACCGCTATCATAAATTACGGAAATATTTTACTAAATTTTACAATCGTAACTTTGATTTAATTTCTAAATTCAATAGTGATTTAAAAACTCTTCTGCGACAAGGGATTAGCCAGCCTGGTTTTTATGGCGATGTGGTTTACAAACTTCGTAAGATTTTGGGTCATGGTAATTTTTCTGCTGTTTTTACTAAAATTATTAAACGTTTTATTAAAAGAGGTTATGACCCTACTATTTTAAGACATACTGCATGTTTAGTGTTCAACCCTTTTACAGTTGGACACTACGCTTTCCTCTTTTGATTGCATCTGACGGACCAAGTGGGAGACTCTATGATGGATAGTTCGTAAAGCCCTTTGGGACTGAATTGTCTTAATGTTCGTCTTCTGCCTTGCTTCGTCGGGCCCTTGTAGGTGATTTTCTTGTTGCTCTGTCTTCCTTTAGGACATTGAGTACTTTTGTTATGGTAATTGGGTTTACTTTTATATGTTTCTACATGATCATTTTAGTGTTTTACTTATTTAACCTTTTGTAACCATGACAACTGTTAGAATTTCACTTGGCGGGGATTCATTTTATTTACACTGTCTCGTTTATAGGAACATGGTGGGGCTAAGAGCGAGGTTTGGTGCACCATTAACCGGTTTAAACTCGGTTAGCAGTCATTATTATGCTGCTGACCGTTCCAAGGCGGCGCCCCACTGTGTTCCTCAGATGTATGTCTATGTTGTTTCATACTGTTTTGGTGACACTTTTGCTTGTGTCCCTTGTTGTTTTCTCGTCTACGGTAAGTATCTTTCCCATTGCCTCTAGTTTTTATTTCTTTGATTACCCCCCCCCCCCCTTCCCCCGGTCTCCTGTCCCCTTCCCTTTTGTGGGCCTATTATTATTTTCTTTGAATTCCTAATCAGTTACAAATTATTTATCATTTAATGATTAACGTGTCGTTGCCCTGTCCTTTTTATGTTTGGGGTCCGCCTGGGCTCCTTGCCATTGGTTCTTGTTGCTGGGTCATATGGGGGTTGCGTTCATTGAACGCCGCCTTTCCTTGTTGATCATGTTTTTCATATATTGTCATTTGAATTAAAGACTTAGGATTTCTGAGTGTGTGAAGAAAAAGTCAGTTAGTCTTAACCCATGCCCTCCTGGAGCCCTTATCGCCAAAAAAAGCCAGGATCGTAAACACTTCGGTGAAGTCTGGTCAGCACTAAACTGTGAACTTACTAACATTAGTTTTCATACTCCGCGAAAAATAAAGATTATGCATGTAGTTGCCGCATTATCACACTCACTTATTATGTTCGTCTGTCTGTATATCAGTCCGCAAATTCGGATCAACGTCCAATGATTTATTAACGTCATTCCGTCTATAATCTTATTTTAACAAGAGCCGTCGCCGGACGGGGGCAACGCTCGACTTTTAATTTTTTCTAAAAGCAAACAAAGAAACATTTGAACAAATCTTAACGTTCCCTTTTTTATAATTTTAATAGGTATGTCTTGTCACATAAGTGTTGGTACAGTATGAATCATTTGCATATATCCGCATGTATAAAGAAAAAAGATATATGTATAGTCATTTAATTCACAAATCAGTGAAAATTGAATAATTTAACCTTCAAGGTCTAGGTCATAAAAATGGCCAAGGTCAATTTGAGTTTGATAAACATAAAGGTCTTGTCCTTAAGAATGTTCTGTTATAATATGAAGTCAATCCATTCAATAACAGCAAAGTTACAGCCAAATACAGCCAAACAAATTAAAAAATTCAAGAATTTGACCTTCAAAATAGGGTCATTTATGAGTGATGGTCAATGTCTATCTAATTATTTTAAAGGGAGACACAGGCAAAATTTTCATGATTTAGTTTTGAATTCTTCATTCATTATTCTGTGAATGACCTCAAAATGAATATATTAGACAGTCAAAGGAACAAAACTTTACTCAGTATAAAGAATAAAATAGTGGTTTCCTAACTTGACCCGCGTGGGTCAGGTTAGACCGCTAGGATTTCACAATAGTTATCACAGTGAACTCTTATAACGTTAAAGAACATGTCAAATGAATGACTAAAACTTGTTTCAATAAAACAATATCCACAGTATCTGATATTGTCACTTCAAGGGTTTGTTCAAGTCACGTGCTGAAACTTTATGAAATGCCATCTTAGCGTGATTTGAGAACATAAGATCATTTTAATATTTTTGTCATTAATTTGCCTGAATAACCCTTTAAAGGTCTATCTTGATAGAATTATTATGTTCAAGTTTAAAGACAATCCATTCTAAAATAATAGAGTTACAGCCAATAATAGGAAGAACAAGCAAAAATTTGACATTTTACCTTGAAGGTCAATCCCATTTATGGATGAAGGTCAAGGTTATTGTGGTCTACTATAAGGGTTTTTGTGGCTAAGTATGAAGACAATACACCAAGAACTAAAAACGTTATGATTCAGGTACAAGTTTGCGGACGGCAACGCCGCAAGGACTACATGTATAACAATATGAAAGACATCAGTAAATAGATAAAGGTCTTATGAGCAAAAACGTATAACGTCTTTTTGTTATTTTAGCGCTGGTAACCGTGATATAAAGACTCCTTGCTTCGGTCAAAGTTATTAAAAGCATTATTCGAAATATATGATTTACAACAGTCAATAAATAAGGCATATTGTGTAAAACTCAGTTCTTAGCACATTTTACATTTTAATCAAAGTGGTCCATAACTTTATACACACTAGGTATGTTCCTAATATTAACGAAAGTAATCGGTCAATTACTGAATGCTGTATAATACAAATTGCAACAATTATTGAAAGTATTTAATAGGAGATATATAGACAAAAATCTAGTAAGGTAATTTAATATATTTGACACTTCGACTAATCTTTTGGACATATTACTGTGTTATGTTTTCATCAAATTGTGGACAAGCATTAACGAGTGAACATTTCCTCTTTTACATCGACGATTTATGTGGTTTCTTTCATTTTAGCTCGATTCTTTTTTTTAAAAAAGTAGAGGTATTGTTATTGTCCTTGCGCCGTTGCCGTCCGCAAACTTGTACCTGAATCATAAAGTTTTTAGTTCTCGGTGTATTGTCTTCATACTTGGCCACAAAACCCTTATAGCACTGTTTATTACCCTTCCAGATGTTTTCCGCCTTTTTGATTGGATATTGATTACCCGAAAGAAATTGATATAACCGAGCCAGACGGGTAATATACACATTAAATTTCCCCGTTGGGTACCCAACGTTGTAAACGACATGCGCTGAGATGATGCGCGTACGGTTCGATTTTACGCGGTGTAAATTCCGATTTACAAGCACTTTTTAACTGTCAAATGATAAATATTTACCAAAGTAGAGTAATGATACAAATTCCCATCCGTATTGAAAACAAATACGACCTTGTGAAAGCTTGATATTAATTACAAAAAAGTGCTTTCAATAGACTATCCTTTTCTCTCGTTTACATTCGTTAGGTGCGGGAAAAATACGTCATGTATTTATGTGACGTCATGTTGTGATGAAGAGGTACCCTAAAGGGAATCTTATTTCGACGTTTCATTTGAAACAGCAATGATTTTTTAAAAAATCGTCTAAACTCGACAGGGGAAGGGTAATAAAATTATTATTTTGGTTTTGGAGTGATATATGTGGATATATTACTGATAAAATATCACCCTCGCCTAACGGCTCGGGTGATATAAAATCTTAGCAGGTAATATATCCACATATATCACTCCAAAACCAAAATAACATATAATATTAGACCACAATAACCTTGACCTGTATCCATAAGGTCCTTCATGGTCAAATGTCCAAATTTTGCTTGTTCTTCCTATTATTGGCTGTAACTTTGTTATTTTAGAATGGATTGTCTTTAAACTTGAACATGATAATTTTCCAAGATAGACCTTTAAAATAATTAGATAGAATTTGACCATCACTCATAAATGACCTTGACTTTGAAGGTAAATTCTTGAAATTTTCAATTTGTTTGGCTGTATTTGGCTGTAACTTTGCTTTTAATGAATGGATTGACTTCATATTATAACAGAACATTCTTAAGCACAAGACCTTTATGTTTATCAAACTCAAATTGACCTTGGCCAGTTTTATGACCTGGACCTTGAAGGTTATATTATTCAATTTTTATCTGATTTGTGAATTAAATGACTACATATATATATATATATTTTTTTTTTTTCTTCTGTAATACACATGCGGATATATGCAAATGATTCATACTTTGACAAAACTTATTGGCAAGACAGACCTATCAAAATTATAAAAAGAGAATATTAAGATTTGTTCAAACGTTTCTTTGTTTGCTTTTAGAAAAATTAAAAAGTCGAACGTTGCCCCCGTCCGGTGGTGGCTCTTGTTAAAATAAGATTATAGACGGAATGACGTTAATAAATCATTGGACGTTGGTCCGAATTTGCGGACTGACATACAGAAAGACGGACGGAATGAGTGAGTGAGTGTGATAATACGGCAACTACATGCATAATTTTTATTTTTCGCGGAGTATGAAAATTATTGTTAGTAAGTTCACAGTTTAGTGCTGACCAGACTTCAGAGATGTGTATACGATCCTGGTTTTTTTCTGGCGGTAAGGGCTCCAGGAGGGCATGGATTAAGGCTTACTGACTTTTTCTTCACACTCAGAAATCCTTAATCTGTAAATTCAAATGACAAAGTCATATGCATCAGAAGAGTCTGCCGAAATAAAAGGTTTTGATATACTTACAAATAAGAAGTTAAAAAAACACATTTTATCGTGTTATCAGATGAACATAATTATAAAGTCAAGTCAAAATAAAAACCTTGGAGAAACTCGGGCATTTGAAAAAATGGTACATGAAATTTGAAAATTGATATATATTACAGAACGAGGAAGCAAAATATTTGATTGTTGAATTAACTTACCATGCAAATTTTTTGTGCAACGTCTTTTTTAACAAAAAATATTTCCGAGTGCATGAGATGCAATGCCTCAAATATTTTAAATTTATCGACATGTAAAAAAGGGAGATTAATAAGCAAAATTTAAGGAAGTGATCCTCTACAAAACTAGTAACTGTCACCCCCCCCCCCCCCACAGCCCCACCCCCATTTTATTATTATTATTATTATTATTATTATTATTATTATTATTATTATTATTATTATAACTATTATTATTATTATTATTATTATTATTATTATTTGATGTGTGAAATAATGGGAGATGTAGCCATATATTGAAACGGTGTACTTTGGTTTATTTTTATTTTGTTAATACGCATGTTCCTATTGAGCGACCAGGGTCTTTTAAATAGAATCGGAGCGAGTAGAGTCTCCGGACTGTTTGAAAGACCCTGTGTGAATTTTTAAACTTAAATAATGTTTAAAATCATTTAAATAAATCTATCTCAATTATCGTATAAATATCTAAAGAACCAGCTTATAATCCAAATTGTTGACATAAATTTAATGATAGCTTTGACCAGACATTTCTTAAACGTCTTAATTAAGTGTTATTGACGGAGGGAGGTTTACTCAACGGGTGTGTGTGTCTCGCTACCAAGTCGTTTTAATATTTTTCAACGTGAGTTAACCCAAGAACCGTCGTCTGTGAAAAAGCATAAACTTACAGCCTTAACTGAATTGTTTGTTTATTTTAGATCAGTTTGACGGGATATGTTCAGGTTACGGTAAGACTGGATTTGATGTACAGCTCTATAGATATTTGCTTGATAGTCACGGGGTCTATAACATATTGATGCCTCAGAAGAAACATTACTACAAGAGAATGAATAATTTAACTAAATGTTTTAAAAGTGAAAACATCTCGGTGGGAAATAGGACATTTGACGAGTTAATAAACTATGCTAGAAGTCTTAATATGACACGAGATGATTGCAAATCGGTCACGTGGTGGGCTCCTTCTGAGCCAAACGGCGGTACGGAAGAAAACTGCATTATGAGAAAAACCAACGAAACCGACTCTCCTCTCTACGATATACCATGCACTAACTTAACCGGCTTAGACATAAGAGGTGTTTGCCACTGGGCTTTGCCGGTTATATAACATGTAGAGGAGGTAAACTGCACAAGAGACCACTCGTTAAAAATATCTGCATTATATACATGTATATTACATCAAGTTTTGCTTTATATATTAAGATGTTTTGTTTTATTAATGAAAGATATAAGCAGGGTGAATTGGACAAAAACAAAAGGGCTGTCTTTTAAACGATCAAAGTAAAGATGAGAACCAGGTCTTTATTCTCGAGAAGCCATCAGGAGAGATTAAGGTACGAATGTCTGTGTTCAGATATTACTTAGGAAAAAGTTGCTTATGGATTTGTAGGGTTTTAGAGATAATAACCAAATAATATCAACTCAAGAAGAAAGTACGTCCGCCTGAATCCATATCATAGAAACTTTTTGGCAGAAATGTAAATATGAATAGATAATTAAGGATCACTATATAAAATGAGAATGCGTACAAAAGGCTTTGGAGTTATGGCCCATTTGTTTTAAAAAGGCACTTTTTAAAGAAGAATTGACATATTTTTTAAGAGATTGATTACGTTGTAACGAAACTTAGCAGACATATTTGAGCCACGTAACGACAAAACCAACATAATGCTGTTTGCTAACCTACCCTATTACAAGTAGAGAAACTGATAGCGAACAGCATGGATCCTGATCAGACTGCGCGGATGCGCAGGCTTGTCTGGATCTATGCCGGTCGCAAACCCATTATGATGGTTTTGTCATGGCGCGGCTCAATTGTTGATAAAAGTTCGGAAGGTATTGATGTTCAAATGTTTAAAATGTTTCTTATCTTATATGCAAATGATATTGTTATGTTTGCAAACAATTGTATTTAATTACAAGTAGTTTAGAAACATTCTACGAATTATGTAGCCTAGGATTCAGGCGTTGATATTTTTTGCTTAATCTTGATATACGCGCTACTTCATACTCGTTCGTGTTTTTGATAATTTTATTTGGTTTGCCGAAAAGACCGACATAAAAAAATTGACAGACAGGAACTTATGTTAAAAGTTGAAAATAGTTGTTAAAGTTACATTATGCCCGTCCAATAGCAAATGGTAAGTGCACAGGTAAAAGTCTAAATAACATAGCATTTTACCATAATTACGACCAGCTTTGTATTTTACTATGAACAATTCTATATTTTACAATAAATATAATCAATAACCTACGTGACCCACGGACAATTCTATAAGTAGTCGACATTTTTTTTAAATGTGACAGCCTTTACATATTTTAGATATTTTATAATTTATATATTCTTTATAAAACAATTTTTCATAATCAATAGTTGGTCAATAGCCATTATGATAGTCAATCTCTTGAAACGTATTACTAAAATAGATAAATACAGAATCCCTAAAGAAAGCCCAACACGGCAAAATTGAAAATGTTGCAGGCTCGGTTTGATTGAGCCTGTTCATGGACGGTACTGGGAAGTGCAAGTTACCCCACGCCCCCTAGCACCGGCTTAAGCAGAATTCAACATTTACACATGAAATAGTAAAATTTTGAATTTAGAAACATCCGCAGATGTGTTCATACAGCGGTTATCATGGAACCTTCAGTGTGGCACTTCCGTGCCATTCCATGAAAAGCGGCGTATGGTCCCCAGGTAATAAAAAGCCTGTGCCCTAAACGAGAAAACAATAGGCGGAACTAAATAAAATGGAATTTTGAAAGGGGATGGGAGGTTATGAAGCCTGCGTATCACATATAAGACGTCAAAAGACAAATTTAAAAAGCAGGCAACATATCCTAAGGGTGATTCAATATTATTCAAGTAGAAATATTGGAACCACCCAACTAGAAAATGCCGAAAAGTTGAAACTAAAAATACCATAAGCACAACAATAATGTCGTGCTGAACGATCTTCATGGATCGAAAATATAACATCATTGATTAAATGTACGGGGAGACTTTTTACAGCCGCCACACGGCAAAAATAACACGGATGTGATCATAGAATAGATAAATACAGAATCCCTAATTCAACTCAACTTGACAGTGAAAAAAATGAGCATAATATTTTATAATGACTATAACTGTGAAAAAAATACAGTGATGATTTTTCGCCAGACATGGTGTGAATCAAATCTTCATCAAATGTAATAATGCAAATTTTATAATGCTAATTTTGAACATTACCTATGCTTAAATACATTATTTTGCTCTTTTTTTACTTTGTTCACTAAAATGAATATGAAAAACATACCGATAATATTTTTAAATCTAATGTCATTGTTTATTTTATTTGCTCAAGCTATGAAATAATAAACTTGATAATAAAATACATATGTATGTTGACAATAAAATAAAGAGCTATGAAAAATTTCAGCATGTAGTAACAAAAATTTTGCCTTCAATAGGACCAATGCCAGTATGATGCAACAAAAAGCAGTAAATTATACATGTAGATAACAAAATAAGGGTTGTCACCTTCGGTTAGTGTGAAGAAAGTAAAATGAACTTCGATTAATTTTGTCTGAGTGGTGTCTCTTAAACATTTAAAACTTTGTGACAGTTCCTTTAGCGAACTTCAACACTATTTTGCCTATAAATCGTTCATTTTATATAAATATGGATGTGCAGGTTTCGAACTATGAATCTTAATTTTCCTATAGAGTAAGGTCGATATTTTAAAATTGAACGTGCTGATAGAATATCTAACTTATGTACAAAATATGTCTTGGAGACGAATTTCATTATCTTTCTGAATGCACACATTTTTCTAATGATATAAAGAATTAAATTCAAAGATAATCATTATGTTAACAACCCAAGCTCTCATAAAATAAAGAAACTTATAAATTGTAAAAATAAAAGTTAAATTATTAAACTTGCTTTATTTTGTAAGCTTTTATTACAAAGTTTTAAATAATCACTCATACTTCATAGTTAGACTGTATATGATAATTTAGATGTTACTTTTTATTCAGAGAATGTGTATATATAATTTACAATGTTTGATAAGTGTTTGCATGCACTTGTGCTATGAACCCTTAATCATGTTTTGGTTATCTTTTCTATATTCTTTGTAGTTTTAATCAGAGCATGTTATATAAATAAAACTTGTAACCAACATACGAAGTGTTCTCCTTTCACCAGTGGTCCATGACAAATAAAAAAAAAAACTTTATTTTTCAATTTCAAAAATAATATTCCCAACAGCAGCCATAATAATCAAAATGTTTCAACTAATTATAGTTCTTAGAAAAAAAAGAAGAGACAGAATACAAATGTGTATCACCATACACATTTATAAATAAGTTTTATTTTAAACTTTTATTCTTCCCTTTTTTCAAGTTCTCAAGAATGCTGCATACTTTTTGTCGAGGCCTTTTTTCAAAATAGCTTTAAAGGGCCTAGAATTTATCAAGTGCAACAGTGAAATTGATAGCAGATACTTTGTACTTTTAACTTGATTTTTTACTGTAAGTGATTACTTTTGTAAATATATATCATCATTTGACTTAAGTATTAATTTGCAGTTTACACGTGAATAAAATACTGCTTTAGGCAACACATTACTTTTTGTTATAATGCTTATTTAATGCATTACTTTTTGTTATAATGTAATAATGCTTATTCAATGCATTGCTTTTTGTATTATTCTTAATCAATGCATTACTTTTTGTAATGACGCTAATATAATGCATTACGTTTTGTAATAATGCTAATTTAATGCATTACTTTTTGTAATAATGCTAATTCAATGCATTACTTTTTGTATAATTCTAATTCAATGCATTACTTTTTGTAATGACGGTAATATAATGCATAACATTTTTGTAATTATGCTAATTTAATGCATTACTTTTGTAGTAATGATGATTTAATACCATTCGTTTGGAATAATGCTAATAAAATGTATCACTTTTTGTTTAAATGCTATTTTAATGCACTACTGTTTATTATAATGCTTATTTAATGCATTACTTTTTGTAATAATGCTTGATGCATTACTTTTTGTAATAATGCTAATTTGATACACTCCTTTTTGTAATAATGCTACTTTAATGCAATAACTTTTCAAAATACAGAAATACTTATGCTTTTTACTGCAAAAATTTGCTAAATGCTAATTTAATGAATTACTTTTAAAAGCAATTCTCTCCAAGTATTTTTTTTTCGCAATAGCAGTAATATTTCGTTAAGTTATAGTGGTAATCCTGTTAAAAATGTTGATAAGTTTACTTTCTTAGATAGTTTTTGTGTTTTTGTTATTAAGCTTAAAGTACACTTAATGGTCAGGCCATAAAGACAACTCTTAGGATATGTTGCTGTTATTTAAATTTAACTGTTTTGATCTGTAATGTGTTGTATTGTTTGTCTTTTATCTGTTTGTACAAAATAAAATATAGAATTAGAACTTTCATGTTTTACACAAACCCGAATATTGCCTTCACCCTCTTATTTTCAAAATTACATACATTTCATCACAGCCTTTGATGCATTACTATATTTAGAATGGTGGTATTGTGTTCAATAAGCATATCTTGTTCTATTTGAATGAAGGAAGCTTATCAATATATGGTCGACTTTTAAGTTAAAAAATAATAACCTTAACGTAGTATGTTTTTTGTTGCTCTGTGTCATTTTTACGCTTATTTGTATTTGCTCCCTTCATAAAAAAGATGGAAAATCACAAAATAACTTAGTTTACGTTTTATATTGTCAAAATAGTTTGATGTTTCAAAACTATATACTGTGATGTTTTTATTCTGGGTCAGAATATCGCTTTTCTATACGGCGGAAATAATGTTAATGCATAAAATATCTCAATTGGAAGTACAATTAGTTGGGACCAAGTTGTTAATACAGAATTTATTTAGTTTGATTGTGTAGAAAAGCCATATGGTAAAGACGTACTCTCGAAAACGTTTATCAAAACAAGTAGGATCGAGGTACTAACCAACGATTGAAGTTTCTTGATCAAGGAGAAAACGGTTTGTTTAACCGACGGACCGAACAATCCGTGATTACTAATCCGCTGCGTTTACCACCCATGACACGCTGAACATGTGCAGGTTTATTATTTGTGTGATACCTCATGGTGAATTATTATTAACAAATGGCATGATGCCGACTTTGACAAGACACCACAAATACCCTCGAACAGACGATTTTGACCTTTTATCACCAAGTGTGACCTTAATCTTGACGGTAGGCGCCTGGGTGTATGCGCACGACACATCATCTTCTTAATGTGAACATATGTGCAAAGTCTTTTCAAAATCCCTTGATTGATGAGCATGTTATGCACTGGAAATAAAATATACCCTGCAACAGACTATGTTAATATTTGTCATCCCACTGTGACCTTGACCTTGGAGATATGCGACTTGTTTTGCTCATGTCATCGTCTCATTTTTGTAACCATTGAGAAAAGTATTTTCAAAATCCCTTCATGGGTAAGAAAGTTATGGACCGGACACGACATATAACTCTAAAATAGACAATGTTGACCTTTAACCACCAACTGTAACCTTGAACATGTAGGTAGGGGTCCGGTTGTTGCGCATGACACATTGTCTTATTATAATAAAAATTTAAGCCAAGTTATTTCAAATTCCTTCAATAAATGACATTGGTTTGGACCAGACACGAAAATGTGACGGACAGAAATGCTCAATGTTTGGTATTTAAGTGGCTACTCTTTAGTTCTTTTAGCCATGTAAAAGAAAAAGTATCCACATAAGAGCTAACTGAATGAATAGCATCAAAGGAAATTTTCTTTTACCTATTGTTCCCATAGCCCCCTAGGTATCTATACATTTGTACGGACGGTCAGACAGTGTTTATTTCTATATCCCCCCTTTTCCTTCAAAAATGCGGGGGGGACAAAAATGAAATCTACATATGATAAAAATACATAAACATTATGGAAGCTCCTCGATACCATCAAATACATCGGTCCACTCTCTAAATTATCTAAGCTGTTCATGTATTGACGTGATATGATGCATTTTTCCGTGATAAAATTACGGAAATACTTAGTTTGAAACAAACAAAAATTGTTTTTCCCACAGAAAATAAAAGCTGAAGGCCGCTTTAATAAAATGTTTATAGAAGACATCAACGTATTGCTACATTACAAAGAGCTTAGCTCTGTACATTGTAGCTACAGCCTACAAAAGTAGAAGAAACAAGTCAGAGCTTTCACATAAGTGACGGATGCCCAAGAAAAGATTTCTTAAGCATGCAGGTATTATGAAAAGAAAAGAGAATGAAAGTAACTAATTGCTTAATATTGTTCTTGTGAAATGAAGTGCAGTTTATAGCAAACTTTACACCTTGGGACAATGGTCTTCTGGATGCGACACATCATCTTGATGTGGTAGACATTTAAGCAAAGTTACTTTTAAATCCTTCAATGCATGACAATGTTACAGTTTGGAAACTAATGTGTACCTTCAAACTCTTCTTATGAGCATAAGTACCTTCAGAATATTAGAGTGATTTTGACCTTGGAGGTAGGAACATGGGTCTTGCCAAGTTATTTTAAAATCCTCCGATGCATGACAAAGTTATATTCCTGATACAAATGTGTGTACCTACATGTATAATCTCTCATTGTGATAGCGTGAACCTTTAAAATATAAGTGTGACCTTGACCTTTGAAAAGGGATGTGGTTCTTGGACGCTTCACAATATTGTCATGTGATACACATTCGTGCCAATGTATTTCAAAATATCTCAATGCAGGACATAGTTACATTCTGGACATGATTGTTGTGTAAGCGAGGACGCATGGACGGACAGACGGACTTGAGCCTTAGCCACAACACATTTTCTTGATGTGGTTCACATTTGTGCCAAGTTATTTTAAAATCCGTCCAGTTATAGTCCGGACATGAATGTGTATCTTCAAACTCTTTTCTAGATAACGAGTACCTTCAAACTAGAAGTTTGACTTCGACCTTGAACAATGAAGGTTGGGAAAGGGGTCTTGGACTCGACATGTTGTCTTGATGTGGTTGACATTTATGCCGTTATTTTAAAATCATTCAATGCATGACAAAGTTACAGTCCGGACTCGAATGTGTGTACATATAAACTCTAATTGTGATAAAGTGAAACTTCAAATTGTTAGTGTAACCTTGACCTTTGATGTAGGGACGTGATTTTTAGTCGCGACACATATTGACATTTGAGCCAAGCTTTTTCAAAATCCCTCGATGTATGACAAAGTTACAGTCCGGACACGAATGAAGCGAGGACGCAAAGACAGACAGAGACGGTGCGATTTTAATAAGCCTCCTTCCTTCGGGGGCATAAAAATACGATATTTTACTACATAAAATGTATGTGAATCTGTATGTTATACATTTGTATAATCTAAATGACTTCCATGGTGAGGCAATTTTATACCCTAGCTTCGTGATTGTTTAAATTAGGTAGGGATCAACATGGCAATACTGCATGCCAAATATCTAACTCTGGGCATTGCAGTTTCACGCAAAAAAAACTTAAATGTGATTCTTATACAAGTCTTTTTGAATCGGGATGGTGCAGCAAATTTTGTTTTGCCGTACGAAATAACTAAAACATAGACGGAGAGACAACCAGGTGCATATCATCAAACGCAGAGTTTTTTTGTTTTTTGTTTGTTTTTTTTTTGGGGGGGGGGAGTATAATAACAACAACAAAACAGTTAATTTGTTATAAAGTTCATCTTATTTTCAAATATTAACGCTTTTATACGTTTCCTTTTCTCTAAAAAAATACATATGCCTAATATTTAAATATATGTATATGTTTTATAAAATTCATATAACTTTCAACATACAAACAAGTCATGTCATACATTCGACCAGATAATTTGACACTTCCTGCAACTAATATAATAAATCAGTCAAGGGTAACTCGAGCCAAACCCCCCCCCCCCCAACCCCCGCGGGAATATGGCGTGTTGTTTTCTGATTTGATTGAATTTCAAACCCCTTGTAAATGCAAGCGGTTACAGCCAGATAGAATAGCCCTCGCTAAATGTCATCATTAATAAAACAACCTCAGCATGGAATAGATAGCTGGAGTTAAGAACTAAATCATGAAGATATTTGATTTAAGCAGTAAAGCATACAGGTTATGACTAATTACGGTAATTTAATCGGAAATATTCCGAGTTTTGTTAATAAATCGACAGATATGTGGATTTTCTTGGAATATTTGTATAATTTATACGAACAAACAGTATCTAGACATGTATGTTTAGCAACTATAGCTATTATAAGCATGACAGGAAAAAATGTGTAACAAAAGAGTTATTGAAAGGACGCTAACTAACTTGTCCCATTTTAATATCAACCGCAAGAATCTGCTTCAGGTTTCTAGCTTGGCAATCCATTTTCAGCCATTGAAATGGTACTTTTTAGTAGACAGGCATTTAATCAAACATTTAAAACTAGTTAAGCCAAAATACAGTTCATTTTTTTACCTGTACATGTACAATTCCACCTAGCATTCCCTACAGTCATACAATTTATTGCAGCATGAAAGCAATTAAACAACTTGGCAAATACTATTAAATAACCATTACATAAATACATTAATGAAACTGACTGTATTTTATGATCCAACTGCTAGGTTGTAATTATGTAATAAACATTTGTAATGATGAGTGAGTATGTGGCAACACATTAGTGTTATGGAACATTGTTAAATATTCATGTATATAAATTAAATAGATTCTAATTAGGAAAAGAAAAAATCACCTTAAAATTCAGTGAAATGAGACGCTCGTCAATTACAGTTTTGCAAAATTTATTGAAAATATACCGGAATGTAATTACACACTTTCCACATTAATCGTAGTCCCTGATGCCACTAAATTATAAATTGTAAATGAAACAATATTTAGCATTTTTTTTTCAGCATTATTAATAAATGCAATTTTCACTTTTTAGTTTATTTAAAATGCCATAGCCACATTAAATATAATTTATTTAAAGCCCCGATGATAAAAACAGGAAACTACATTTCATATTTCTAATAACAGGTATCATTTGTTAAGTGATTGATAAGTGTGGTTTCATTTTAATTTTGTGCAAGAAAAAAAGGTTGCGATTGGATATTTTTTTATTTCTCTTTGATTTTTGTGGAATAAGTAGATTTATAATATCATTTTAGAGACTGACTTTTGAATCAGACCTTTGTAATGATATGAAGTAGCAAAGTTATTGTACTGTCCAGCAAAAACAACACTTGTATGATCATTTTTTGGCACAAACGATTTTTGTTTAAAAAAAGGATAATAATAATCTAAAATGTTTACATTAACAGATGATCAAGTCCCCATAATCAATGCAACAAAAACAATCTCAACAATTTTTTTATAGACATTACAATTAAGTTTCTTCACCTTGTGTATTACATTAAATAAGAATTTATTTACAATTACTTGTACATTTAAGTTAATCTGCTCACATATTTGCCTAGATCCCCTAAGAGTAATAATATTCTTAAAATATCTTGGGAGGCATGGTTTCAAAAATTCAATGCATGGAAATACTAGCATGCTATTTTAAAACATTTTTTTTTAAAAAAACTTGCCATTTCATACATTAGTTTCTTCTTATCAATTATTCACTATATTTTCAATACAAAACACACACAACTAACAGAATCAAATGCCATCTATTCAATAATATTATTACAAGCAGAAAAATTCATTGAAATCTAAATGAAAGTTTTAACAGTTTAAACAAAGTGTAGCCGGTTTCAACAAAGGGTAGCCAAAATCGATAAAATCACCATTCAAAAGTGCATTTTTTTTCTAATTTCTGAACTTTAAGGGGGCGGTAATCCAGAAAAGCAGCATAAATAATGCCTTACATAACATAAATATATATAGGTAACTTATAAATAATTGCATAAGCATGAATAATTTGAATGTTGCACCATCTCATCAGAATATGAATATCTTTATACATGTATCTACGAACTAAAGAACACAGAATATATAGAAAGCCCTATTTTTTAAACGATTAAAGAAGAGATTTTGCTATAAAAATATACATATACAATTTACAGTATATCAATATTTTATTTATCAACTAAGTATTTAGCATACATAAGCTATGATATAATATACAATTATTGACTAGTGTGCGATTGAATATGATGTGATATTCACCAGCAGATGACATATTGACCCAGGTGAAAGCCGAGGTCAATATAACTTTCTGTCGGTGAATATCACATCATATTCAATTGCACACTAGTCAATAAATGTTTTATTATATGAATAGGAGTACAACCTTATACATGTACAATTTTTGTCTGTTTCGTTGAAGCACGAGAAAAAAAGACACACGTGGAAGGCATGCAACAACTATGCGAATGCTGTGCATACAAAAGTAATTCATTCAAGTTTAAACTCATCAATGTGGTGTAACTTTAAACTATAATAGTAAAGTAATGATATTTTAATCGAGAAATATACCATAAAGAACAAAACACAACAATTATTTATTAATAATCACGCGTAATTAACAGTCTGCGTAATTAACAGTCTACGCGTATTAACAGTCTACGATTTTTGGTCTTTGAAATATGAATTTCAATTTATTTTTACAATGGGAAAATCCAATTTAGCCAGTGAATATGATTCTTCACCCAGGGAATATGATTCTATAAAAAGTTCTGTTGACTAATATTTTGACCAATGAGATTGCAGCTATATTTAGATCATATAATAAAATTATATATTTGCATCATAGCTTACTACTCTGTGAAACAAACATTAAAGGCCCATTATGTCTCAGAAATGCTATCAATTTTATTCATAAAAACTTTAAAAAAAATATTTATCTTGTCACAGTTTCAAAATAAAAATACTAATTTACAATATACATACACTATCTTTTGCTTTTTTTGTTTTGTTTGCAAATAGTACATTTAGTGAATTATTATTCTGTATTGAAGTCAAAATACTACTTAATTTACATTTTGAAACCTTTATTTGATGACACATTATTAATTAACTTTTCAATATTAGGCACATTTTCTCTTCAAAATGTAGTTCACCAGGACATTATAAACATAAAACAAGGCCATTATGCAAAAAGTATGGCCTTAATGAGAAAACTCGGCTATTATGAGATTGAAGAATTTTGATTTGCTCTCTTTGCTTTCATTGAAAAAAGTCGCCATTTTGAATTCCTGCAAGATAGATTTCCAAGACATTCCTAAAACAAGAATCTCATTTGCAATACCTCACAACAACCAAATTTCACATTAGAAATTATTTTGTTCACTAAGTAACTTTTTTTAGATAATGTGTAGTTAATTAATAAAATTGTCCATAATTAAGTGTTTTCATAATGGCCTTGTTATTGGGCTTTAAACTGTCGTATTAGCCTTTGGCCTCAGGCTAATATGACAGTCTTCAGTCCAATAACAAGGCCATTATGAAAACCATAATTATTAAAGTTATACTACTGCACATACAGCTCTTCTTTCTCCAGCTATTAAACATCTAGCATTCTCTAAATCCATTAAACATGTTTGCTTTTGACATTTCTAAAGAATATTATATATATATATATGTATTTCTGATTCATAATGTGCCTTTAAAAAAGGTGGCAATATGCGATTACTGGTCAAAAAGCCATTGCCATTCAAAAACAATATGATGCCTAAAGTACATATATGACACTTCTTTGCAATTAAATCAATAAATAATGAACATAGAGCATGATCTATTCTATAACTTTATACTGTCTTCATTTATCTAATCTAAATCAATTTTAACAATAATGAGACTAATATTTTACAACTAATTCATACTGTGACTAACATTGGACAAGTCTAATTTTCAATACAACAACTTCAAACAGATTACAATGTATTTTGAATTCAAAATAACAACATTTTTATACTTAAAGCTAGATTTGTTGTGATAAATAAATCACTGTGTACTTGTAACCATGATTTTTTAATTGTACTTCAGAAACCAGTCTGAAGAAATACAACTCTGTGATTGGTCAATTTTAATATGAACCAATCAAAATCAAAATGCTTTAGACTGGTTAGATGATTGAAAGAAGTGTAAAAACTTCAGAAATATGCTTGGTTTGTTCTTAGTGAAATAAACAACAAGTGTAAAAAATGGAAGAAGCTATAAAGACTTATGAACAGAAGTTGTTGTTGTAAAAATGTTTTATCAACCTGACTGTAAATATTAAAAGATCTGTTACTAAAATAAAAATATAAAATTTCATATTTATGTTAACATATAAAAATTGTACAACTGTGTTAATAATACAGCACAGTCTTACTCGATTTCAAATTTAAAACAAGAGCTGTCAATAGGACAACTTGCTCTACTATTTTCACTGCTTGATAGTAAAACAAGTGCTTGGATGATTTAGAATTATCTAAGTTCAAAAACAGCCATAATTCTTTCAAAATTCATGTTTGAGTTATTGGCATTGGCAAGTAACCTATTCTGCTCTCAAAATATGCTTGTGAAGTGTCAACCCATTTCCTTCAATAGTTTTGGAGATACAAACTTGCAATGAAAAAACTTAACCAAACTGTGACAGCGAACAAACACAAGGGTGAGAACAATAGCTCTTTCTAGTCTTTGAATAGTTGAGCTAAAAAAATCTATTTATAATACTATCTAATGCCTTTTGGAATAACAGATTCTGTTTGTAAAACCTTTCATAACATTCTTGTAACTCGGAGTTTAAGTGATCAAAATTTTGCAATGAACATTTACTATAGTAAATCTAACTCTAAATGCAAATTTACCAGATATGTGGCAACAAAAGATAAACAAAAATTTGTGAAAAATGTAATTAAAATACTAGCAAGGTACACAAAGTACCATTTACTATTAATTACATCTCATAAAACTAATTTTGATTTATTTAATTTTTTAACAGGCATCTGCTTCTTTTGTTGTCACATATCTTTCACGATGAACTGACCATAATACAGATTGCACAGTTCCAACAACAAAAATATTTAAACATGTAGACCAGTCTGGCAGAACTACAGCCATTGGCTGGTTTTGAAACCAGTTCATAAAATAAACCAGTATATCAACAGACTGGTTTACAAATTCAAAAAAAAAATTGCAAGAGAACATATTCTATTCAAGAGAAAACATTTGGCACTGACTATGACAATTGATGCTACAACAATGAACATTTATTTTTAAAGCAGCATGCCTCCAAATCAATGCTAATTTTCATGAAAATTTTGAAAATGTATTTAAAAGTTAAATATTTTGAAGTGAACAAGCAAAGTAATTTACACATTGCAAAGACAGTTACAATCCACAAATATAACCAAAAATAAGCAAAAATAATTGCAACTAGAACTGCCACTATCATGGCGTGAATACCCCCGCATACCACTTTGTCAACAGTGGCCATTTAGAGCTCAAGGACAACCTCCCTACCAAATCTGAGGTTACTAAGCCAAGCCAGTGCATTGCTAAGTTATGTATTCTACATGCTTCAAATGTGAAAATGTCAAAATCAATACATTGCGGACAGGACATTCTTTAGCAATTGAGAAGAAAAGCTTTTTTTTTGTCAAGGTCCCTGTGACCTTGACCTTTGACCCAGTGACCTCAAAATCAATAGGGGTCACCTTATAGTCATGATCAACATCCATACCAAATATGAAGACTGTGGGTCAAAGGAATCTTAAGTTAATGGGTGGACAAACTTTTTGAAGTCAAAGTCCCTATGACGTTGACCTTTGATCCAGTGACCTCAAAATCAAAAGGGGTCATCTACTAATCATGACTAACCTCCATGCCAAATATGACGACTGTAGGTCAAAGGAATCTTAAGTTATTGGGCTGACAAGCTTTTTGAAGTCAAGGCCCCTGTGACCTTGACCTTTGACCTGGTGACCTCAAAATCAATAGGGGTCATCTACTAATCATGATCAACATCCATGCCAAATATGAAGACTAAGGGTCAAAGGAATCTTAAGTTATTGGGCGGACAAGCTTTTTGAAGTCAAGGCCCCTGTGACCTTGACCTTTGACCTGGTGACCTCAAAATCAATAGGGGTCATCTACTAATCATGACTAACCTACATGCCAAATATGAAGACTAAGGGTCAAAGGAATCTTAAGTTATTGGGCGGACAAGCTTTTTGAAGTCAAGGCCCCTGTGACCTTGACCTTTGACCTAGTGACCTCAAAATCAATAGGGGTCATCTACTAATCATGACTAACCTCCATGCCAAATATGAAGACTAAGGGTCAAAGGAATCTTAAGTTATTGGGCGGACAAGAAAAAACCGACGGACGGACGGCCGGACGGACGGACGGCCGGACGGACGGACAAGCTGATTCCAGTATACCCCCCTTACAACTTTGTTGTGCGGGGGTATAATAATTGCTCCTACTGCATTAGTCACACAGTAGAAATATGGTGATCAATACTGCAATATCTATCAATAATCGCACAAGACATCATTGGTTAGAAGAATGTTAATGGTTTGAAATGAAAGTTGTTAATGGACAATGTAGATTGTTTTGTACATGGTGCCGTAAAGCAAAAAAGAACAACCCTTATGCAAATGGTGGTAGCACAAATTACCAACATAGTACAATTGATAGACACCAGAACAAAAATCCAGATCACTTAGAGTTAGCAAATGGTAGAATGCTAATCAAGTAAAAAAAACAAAAACATGTTGTTGGCTGCGCAAGTGTAAGAGATGGAAAAGCAGAGACTCTCATGAATGCCATCCTTGAACAATACTCTAAATTAGGACTTGACGTGCTGAAACTTGTTTCTATGGGAAGTGATGGTGCCAAAGCTACAACTGGACATAAAGGTGGTGTTTGGTGCCTTGCTTAGGAAGAGTAACCATAGACTTGTTCAAGTGCATTGTGTTGCCAATAGACCAGCACTGTGTGCTGGACAGGCATGTAAAGAAACAAAAGAATTGCTGAATACCAAAACACTGTGAAAAACATATATGGCTACTTTCACAACTCAGTTGCGTTATAATACCACCAGAGAAATGGAGAATGTTTTAAATGATGAGAATGGGGACACACATACAACACAAATGGAACCAGCATGCTTCAGATGGTTGTCATTAGAGGCAGCAGTGAAGACAATATACAAAGTATACCCAGCACTTGTATTAGCTCTTGAAGCAGAGGCAGCAACTGGCAGTGCAGATGCTAAGGGGATCCTGAAAAATGTTAAAAATGCTGCCTTTATTCTAAGAAATAGGTTTTTAATTGATATCCTAGAATGTGTGAATAAACTGTGTAAATTGTTCCAAAAAGATGATTTAAATATTGATACTGTAATTACACAAGTTTCCAGTACCAAAGACACTGCTGAAAGTTTAAAGATTAAAAATAGTGTGGTCCTTAGTAAAGTTTATGATTTACTCAAAGATGGGAAGTAACTTGATGTAAAATTAAATGACACACCACTAATCCGTATTGGATTTCAGTCAAGTGCAGATGAATACATAAACAATCTTGTTGACAATCTAAATGCCAGATTTGAAGACGAATCCATGGACAAACTGTCAGTAGCTTATAAAATCCTGAACCCAAACATGCTTCCTGAGACTACCACTTCCATCATTATGTATGGGGAAGAAGATATTGAATCTGTGACCAAGTGGCTAGGCCCAATCAATGACCATCCGGGCTTACTTGACACAGAAAGAATGAAACAGGACCATACACAATTCAAGATGACTTTAAAAAAACATGAGGGGAAAAACTTTATCAAATGTGTGTGAAATCATCATTAATGACTTCAGTGACAGTTATCCAGACTATGCAGTTCTGGCCAAGTATATGTTAACCGTCCCACTTACAAGTGTAGCATGTGAAAGGGGTTTTTCCACCCAAAATAGACTAAAGACAAAAGCTAGGTCCCGCATAAGCCATGAGAAAGTTGCTAAACTGATCAGAATAATTAAAGAAGGTGATATTATCAAAGATTTTCCAGCAGCTGCCATTGTGCAGAGATTTAATGATTAGGTAGAGACGTAAATGAACATATGATTATGTGAATGAACTTTGAGGAGACGTGGTACGTGCAAGTGGGTCTATGTAATGAACTTTAAATAATTGACTTAAAAAATCAATGTTTTTTGTATTTTAAAGAAATGACATTGTATGTTAGGTAACACGGTATCCAAAATGTCAGTGCATTGATTAATTTTTATATTTTAATTGATAAATGAAGGATATTATGAAATTCCACAGCATAATTTACTGATACATGTATTACAATGTTGCTGAAAATACACTACTGTCAATGTTTTTTTTTTGTTGTACAAGGTCTTTGTAAATAGACAGATAAGTTTTTTTCATTTATGGACTATTAAGCATGTAATCATAATTTCAGCATTAAATTATTGCCAGTGCATTCATTTATTTTTGTTGATGTGTAAATTTAAAGCATATTAGGGACTTGATTGACTGATAATGCTTCTTCACTCCAATGTCAGTATGTATGATTACTAGATTATTGTATAATTATTCTGATGTTGACTGACATTAGCATAATTGTTTAGAATCTCCTCTAAAACTATCATATCATTGTTTCTGAGGCAAAATATGCCTTAACATTAATTTCACTATTGGATACATGTAATTTTAAGTTTTTTTAAGAAATATGTTTTATGTGGTGGATACAAGTTGATAGATAAATTGTTATATACATCCATGGTTTTTATTTCATCCTGTTGGTTTGATTAGTCCATAATTATGAAATTAAGATAAATGATACTCAAATTATGCTGACCCTTGGAGTTTGACCTTTAAAATTATTGTGTGATGGATCACTGACCCTTGAGTTTTAGAATCTACCAAACACACTGTAACATGTTTACCATTTCTTGAATCTTGACTTTTTTACTTTTTTTAACTATCTTAGAAAACTTTTTTCAATTTTGGTTTATTTTCTTGAAATATTTTGGCTTATCTGGAGGCATGCAACTTTAAACATTACTATTCATTTATGGAATTATTAACTTTTCCCTTCTAATAAGCGTAGTACTGTTAAATGTTCTTTATATTCTTCAAACAGCTTTGGACCTAAAATATGGGTAATGTGCATCTGAAAAACAAATAAAAGTCATGAAAACAGATAGATTAAAATGAAAAAATATAGAATAAAATGCCCAAATATCTTTATTAACTTAGCCTAAATAAGAATCATCTGTGCATGTACGTACATGTATTGTCATGCTATAAAAATCAGTTATTTTCTTGTATATTTTTATTATACATGTATATTTATAGTAAAATGAAATTCAAAATAAATAGTTCACTCATTTCTTTTATAATAAATACATTTATCAAAAAATATTATCTTTTCTTTTATCATAAATACATTTATCAAAAAATATTATATAGAGGATATTGAATGAGTGCAAGTTCAATACTGAATTTATTGCACGAGTTGAATAAAATTATATTATGCGAGCCTTTGGCGTGCATAATATTATTTTATTCAATGAGTGCAATAAATTCAGTAATGAACTTACACGAATTTAATATTCTATTTATCACATACCAAAAATAAAGACTGTTTAAAGTGAAATAAGAGTCATTTTACATTGACGCGCCTATAGTATAACGCCAACATTTAGCGCGTCTTAACGCTATGTTTGTACGCTAATGACGTCACGTCAAAATATATGCACAGCCGTGCAATACCATATTTACAGAGTCGCAAAATCGGCACGGGTGTGTGATAAAAGAAAATAACTGATTTTTTATAGAATGACAGTATGATAAAGTTTTGTTTGGTTTTAAGTCATACTTACACAGAAATACTAATATGCTGACATTCTAGCTTTACTACAGGTATCCTTCTGTGTCCTTTGGACACAAGTGGGCACCTACATGTAACAAGAAACACCAACAGTTTTAAAGTCATATTGTGACTTTCCAGCTTCACTAATGAAGACTTCAATTGCCCTTTTGAGAATTATTTAAGGCTTGAGCTGGCACTTCAGTAGAACCACCCACATTCTGTAAGTTAGCTGGATAACTTTCTGACATGAAAGAAGTCTCTAGGGGTTGTAAGTATGATCATTTTACCACTTCATAGTGATTTGAAGGAAATTGTTCTATATACATTGTCTTTGTGACCTTACTACATATGACATAAGTATTTAGTTCATTTATTTTTTTTAATTTTATGTATAAATATGGTTCATTCTAGATGAAAAACTGTACTGTAAGTTTTCAACAAATAAGTTATAAATCAATTGATCTAAAGCTGAATTTAGTGATTCACTAAAACTTGTTGACTGGCATATATACTTATATAGACAATATTTCTTACAAAAACAAAACAGTATTTTGAAATATAACATTCTTAGTTTTTTGTTGTTGTTTTTGGCTTTTACACAAATTTTAACTAGAACTATCGCTGAATGCGATTCATACCCCCACCAATGTCCTTGACAGAAGACCACTAGGAAAGGTGGTTAAGGGAATAACTTATGTGGCACAAATACATAAAAAGAAATTATCTCTGGTGAAAAAAAGACTAATTGTACAGGTAATAGTATAAATATATATTATCAAATCATGTTCTAAACAGTTACAAATAACCTTTCCTTTTCCCAATGTATTAAACATTTTATTTATAAGTCAATTTTTGACCTTCAAGTGTGGCCTTGACCTAAATCTGGCACAAGGGTAACATGGGTTTTGCACATCACCCAGTTTGGTTGAACATTTGAGTAAAGTTTGAAGAAAATCCTTCCATTAGTATAGAATTTATAGAGTAGACACAATATATTGTCTAGTATTGGTTGTATGTAAATTTGAAGACTAAAAAGGGGCATAACTTTGTCAAAATGCAATACAGAGTAATGAAACTTGACCTGCACACCTCATATATCTTTTAAGTTTCAAGCAAATGCCTGCGCTAGTTTCAGAATTATTCAAGTACATGTTAAAATTTAAGAACATTTTCTAAGTCAATTTTTGACTTTCAAGTGTGACCTTGACCTTTAGCCGGCACAAAGGTGACATGGATTCTGGATTCTGCACATAACCTTGTTGAGGTGAAAATTTGAGTAAAGTTTGAAGAAAATTCTACCATTAGTATAGGATTTATAGAGCGGACACAACATATTGTCTAATATTTGATTGTATGTAAATTTGAAGACTTAAAAAGGGGCATAACTTTGGTAAAATGCAATACAGAGTTATGAAACTTGAACGAACAGCATATTGGAATTAAATTGACCCTTCAAAAATATATTAAGTTTCAAGCAAATACCTTTTCTAGATTTAGAAATATTCAAATAAATGTTAAAATTTAAGAATATTTTCTAAATCAATTTTTGACCTCAAAGTGTGACCTTGACCTTAAGCCAGCAAAAGAGTGACATAAGTTCTGCACATCCCCTGGTTGAGATGAACATTTGAGCCAAGATTGAAGAAAATCTTTCAATTAGTGTAGGACTTACAGAGCGGACACAACATACTGTGTAATATTTGATTGTTTGATATTTGACCTTCAATTGTGACCTTGACCTTGAGCTGACACATGGGCAACATGGGTTCTGCACATCCCCTTGTTGAGGTGAACATTTGAGCCAAGTTTGAAGAAAATCTTTCAAGTAGTGTAGGACTTACAGAGCGGACACGACATACTGTGTAATATTTAATTGTTTGATATTTGACCTTCAATTGTGACCTTGACCTTGAGCTGACACATGGGCCACATGGGTTCTGCACATCCCCTGGTTGAGGTGAACATTTGAGCCAAGTTTGAAGAAAATCTTTCAAGTAGTGTAGGACTTACAGAGCGGACACGACATACTGTGTAATATTTGATAGTGTTTGATATTTGACCTTCAATTGTGACCTTGACCTTGAACTGACACATGGGCAATATGGGTTCTGCACATCCCCTTGTTGAGGTGAACATTTGAGCCAAGTTTGAAGAAAATCCTTCAATTGGTATAGGAGTTATAGAGCGGACACGAAAATGGAGACGGACGGACGGACCGACCGACGGACGGACCGACCGACCGACGCGACAAAGCGAATCCATTATAGCCCCCCCCACATTTTGTGGTGGGGGTATAATTAATTGTTGGGTCATATTTTAGTAAATCCACCTATCAAGTTTTCCTGGATAACTAACCAGTAACTACTAAGTCAACTGATAAGTCAACTGACCGGTAATTCTGCATAATTTCCAAATCAGCCGCAAGAGACGAAAAACACTTGAGACTCAATGTCAGAGATTGATTGTCACAAAGAAATTTCACCTCACCCAAGGATCCAACCAGCAAACCCTAGATAACAAATCCTCCCCTAGATAACAAATCCAATGCTCTTCCCAATGAGCTAAGCCAGCATTTTTGGGTCAAACTTTTAAGGATTGGCACCTGTGCCTGGCTCTTTTCAGGTGGCAAAGAACATTTATGCAGATTTAAGATGTACAAGGTAAATCAAAGGTTCAAGACTAAAACATTACCTGCATTTCTTGTTCATCACTTATCATACTAATTATATCAAGCACCTTTCTTAGATTGTCATAGCCAACTCCAGCTGTTAGTTCACTGAAATATAGATAATGAAATTTTACACCATTTGTCAAGACAAAGTAGTTCACTGAAATATAGGTTATGACATTTTACATCATTTGTCAAGGCAGGAAGTTCATTGAAATATAGGTAATGACATTTTACATCATTTGTCAAGGCAAAGAAGTTCACTGAAATATAGATAATGAAATTTTACATCATTTGTCAAGACAAAGTAGTTCACTATAATATAGGTAATGGCATTTTACATCATTTGTCAAGGCAAAAGTTCACTGAAATATAGGTAAAGACATTTTACATCATTTGTCAAGGCAAGAAGTTCACTGAAATATAGGTAATGACATTTTACATCATTTGTCAAGGCAGGAAGTTCATTGAAATATAGGTAATGACCTTTTACATCATTTGTCAAGGCAAGAAGTTCACTGAAATATAGGTAATGACATTTTACATCATTTGTCAAGGCAAGAAGTTCACTGAAATATAGGTAATGACATTTTACATCATTTGTCAAGACAAAGTAGTTCACTGAAATATAGGTTATGACATTTTACATCATTTGTCAAGGCAGGAAGTTCATTGAAATATAGGTAATGACATTTTACATCATTTGTCAAGGCAAAGTAGTTCACTGAAATATAGATAATGAAATTTTACATCATTTGTCAAGACAAAGTAGTTCACTATAATATAGGTAATGACATTTTACATCATTTGTCAAGACAAGAAGTTCACTGAAATATAGGTAATGACATTTTACATCATTTGTCAAGGCAAGAAGTTCACTGAAATATAGGTAATGACATTTTACATCATTTGTCAAGGCAGGAAGTTCATTGAAATATAGGTAATGACATTTTACATCATTTGTCAAGGCAAGAAGTTCACTGAAATATAGGTAATGACATTTTACATCATTTGTCAAGGCAAGAAGTTCACTGAAATATAGGTAATGACATTTTACATCATTTGTCAAGACAAAATAGTCCACTTGAATAAAGATAATGAAACTGTACAACATTTGTCAAATCAGAAAATCAAAATCAAAATAATTTTAATCACTAATTAG
Source organism: Ruditapes philippinarum (assembly GCF_026571515.1). NCBI lineage: Eukaryota > Metazoa > Mollusca > Bivalvia > Venerida > Veneridae > Ruditapes > Ruditapes philippinarum. Next base: position 163,169 of record NW_026854361.1, on the reverse strand, counting down.
CAATATATAAGTTACATTTTCTACAGGTTTGTTTTTATACAATTACATTATATTGGTTTATAAAGAACAGGAAGATATACTCATACACACACACTTTCTAATCTGTTCCTGGAACCAACATGTTCTGAGCAATGAGTGTAAAGTGTCTTGCTTAAGAAAATAACTTGCCCTTGGCAGGCTTGAACCCATGTGACTAGCGATCACTAGATTACTAGTCTGACGTGTTAACCACTCAGCCATGCTGCCACTTAATTATGTTATTTTTACTGATATGTTCAGTAATAGGGATGTCAAGGTATTTAGTTTGTGTATTTGGATTTGTTTTACGGTGCACCAACACAATTTAAGCCATATGGCACTGAAACAGAAAAGATGACTTTGGCAAAACCGTGGATGTTACAAACTTAAAGCAACACCAGGGTTCAAAGCCACCTCACCTGCTGGAGCTAAGAGATGCATATACTTCAGTAATTCAAACTAATTTAGTTGCCTCTTACGATCACACAGGGTTAAATGGTGGCTGCAAATCTGATGCCTCAACACTTCAAAGGCAACCCCTCAGCCACAAGTAATAATAAACTCGATAGATGATAACTTACTGTTGTACAATCAGAATCTGTTCATTCCTCTCAGCATCACTACAACCGTTCTGAATACAGCCTGTAAATTTATACAAGATTGTTTCATTTATACATCCTTTGGGTTAAACTAAACTTTTTTGTATGTATATTAATGTAAGATAATTTGATTTATAGAACCTTTGGGTTAAACTAAACTCTTATTTACATAATTTTTTTAACTAAGTGCTTCATTTTCCTTTGGGTTAACCTTATCTTTTTATTCACATTATTTTTTAACTAAGTGCTTCATTTTCCTTTGGGTTAAACTAAACTGAAATGATTCATTTTGCAAACATGCTTTCCTAGAGAAAGGGCAATAACTGCACATACAATGTTTGACTGTTTAGAAACTTTCTGTAACAAATAAAAGAACTGAATACAATGTATATCTGAGAAAGTGCTAAAACCTGACATATAAAGCTAACATGACTCAAACATGACTGTTTGTTTACATTAACTTTACTTATGAAAGGTATTGGGAAAACTTTTTTTTTTAAACAAATCATCCCCCCCCCCCCCCTGGTAGTATCCAAAGCTGTTAAGGGGCGAATAATTAGCCATCAACCAGATACAGGAGACAACAAAAATTTGGATTACAGTTCAGAACATGCTGGCTTAATTTGGCCATGAAGTGTGGCAAGACACCTTTCAAATGCTCATAACTAAAAGAGAATGTTCTGGATAGATCACCATCAACCCCAGACCTAGTGTGTTTAAATGAGAAGTATTAAAGAACACAATCCACCTTAAGATCATTTGCTCCCCTTTTGTTTTTGACACTCCTCTTTTCATTTTTGACACTCCTCTTACATTTCCTCTCCTCCCCTTTTGTTTTAGACACCCCTCTAAATTCCCTCCCTCCCCTTTCATTTTTGCCACTCCTTTTCATTTCAACCCTTACCTTTCATTTTTGACACTCCTCTTATTTTTCCTCTCCTCCCCTTTTGTTTTAGACACCCCTCTTATTTCCCTCCCTCCCCTATCATTTTTTGCCACTACTTTCATGTCAACCCTTCCCCTTCATTTTTGACACTACTCTTTCATTTCCTCTTCTCCTCTTTGATTTTTGTTACTCATCTTCTTTTTAATCCCTCCCTACTCTTTCTTAAATTCCTGACCATTTTAATTGAACTTTCAATACTTAATTGGTCTGCCCCTCTATTTCAGCTTATTCCATGACAAATGCCCTCCTCCCAACACACATAATGTCTAATTTAGAGCCTGAATAATGCAAGTGGCTGCATTCAGTGAACATGATGATTTATTTTTATGATGTTTAAAAAAAATAACATTTAAATTATCAATGAGCACTCAATCAGGGCATAATCATGAACAATATGGTTAGTACAAAAGAATATAATTAGGACACAAGAGGAATATGAATTATAATAAGGACAAAGTTAAATTGAGGCATTTTCAATACATGTTTTGAGGCATCTGGGTACAAGTTTTATTGTAATTTCTGCAGGTTATGATATTTTGTAAAAGCTTATAATTATTTATAACCCTTTCCTGTGATATATGGGGCCAACAAAATTAAAGCAAAGCTTATCCTATAGCATGCTGTCATACAAAAAATACATGCATTATATACATATATAAAATTTGAAATGTATAAATTCAGAAACTTTTTTTGTTTGGTTTGGTTTTACAGTGGTCATAGGGCAATATATATAATATGTAACAACCCTTCAGGGCAACCCCTAAGTCACCAGGGGGGAGGGGGCTTTTTTATTATTTACTGTTCTGTCCTGGCAACAATATAGAATTTTTTATACTTAATATTGCACAAAGTAATGACACTGATAGCAAAACGTTTCTCATTTGAAAATAAAAACAATTTGCGAATCATACCAAATCAAACAGAAAAAAAATTAACACTTGAAACTTTTACATACAAATTAAAAGAATGGGCTGAAGGATGTGGAAAAAGTCTGATAGGAATTTTGTTAACTATGGACCAGGAGAGCTAAATTAACCCTAACTACACTAAATATCTTAAATGGACTTGTCCATCTTTCAATGTGGACAAAACCATTCACCACTTTCAGGGTAAATTTCAAGATATGTACCAACTGCATAAGGAACAGTGCAGATAAGTGGTGGCCGATTTTTGTCTGCAATGGTCACGTGGGTAGAATCAATAACGGCCAGCAGTCTAACGGCTAAAATACACAGACACTCTAAAGGTCACATGTAAACTTCTTTTATGGTGCCTAAAAAAACACATAAGATGCTTGACAAGAGCTGTCGGTAGGACAGCGCTTGACTAATCTTAGTGCTTGATAGTAAAAGAGCCTTGATGATGTAAAATTTTACGGCCAATATTTTTTTCGGACAAAGTCTGTCAGTTATCAGATGGACTTCCTTTAAAATTAACAGGGAAGGACTGAATACAAAAAGAACTTTCATTGGTCATTTTAGAATTGCAAACTGAAATCGATCTCATTGGTCATTCTTAAATAAAATGTTAAGGACAGTTCTAACCATTCTAAAATAAAATTTTAAGGATAGCTCTAAAATAAAAGTTAATACGGGATAGTTTTTGCAACTATAAAACAAAATGAAAAGAAAAGTTCTAAAATAAAATGTACAAGAATGAGGATAGTTTTTTGTAAATGATTACAAAATTTTTAAAGTCAAACGTAAAACAAGTTAAAGAGACACCTAAAATAGAAGTTGTCTATGGACTTTGAAAATATTTGAGGTATTACAAAAACTTTAACACAAGTGGTTATGTAGACACTTGGGTGACTAGGATAGCTTTACTTATTCTTATCAAATAGTTGGGATAAAAATGCATTATTTCAGACTTGAAGTGGCACCAATAACAAAATATGAACCTTTTAAGTTTTATAACGCTAGCTGGATAAGTTCTTAACAAGAAATGATTATAATATTCTTGTTAAGATTTGAACTTGAGGGGGTGAAAGGCAAATGATTTGATGTCAGTGACATATATGAGTCGCGTCATGACAAAACCAACATAATGGGTTTGCGACCAGCATGGATCCAGACCAGCCTGCACATCCGCGCAGTCTGATTAGGAACCATGCTGTTCGCTATCAGTTTATTTACTTGTTATAGGGTAGCATGGATCCTGATCAGACTGTGCGGATGCGCAGGCTGGTCTAGATCCATGCTGGTCGCAAACGCACTATGTTGGTTTTGTCGTGACGCGGCTCATATAAATCACTCGTCAAGAGTGTCACCTTGGGCCAATACATGCATGTTTTCAATAGGCAATAAAAGGGGGCCACCTGACTATAACTACAGTATAATTAAAAGCATTGTGTTGATTCAACTTACTGATGATATCTTGTATGGAGCATTTACCATTCTCATCAGATAGTGTACTATATAAAACAAAATAAGCATGCAGGAAAATATATGTATATATTGTACTAATAAAGAGACTGTTAGAGAAATAAAAGGAATGTGACAACTTATTAACCCTTTATCATGCTAAATATCTTAAATGGACTTGCCCATCTATCAATCTGGACAAAACCATTTTCATTTTAAAGAAGATTTCAAAATATGTATTGACTGAATTGCGAACAGTGCAGACCATGATAAGAGAGCACAAAAGTGCCGGCTGATCTTGGTTAGTACTAGTTACATGGGTATAATCTGTTGCCATAAATATGCTAAAGTTTAATTACATCTACTTAGTTTTGTACATGTATTGATATTTCTGGGGTGTGCGCTAAAATTTACATGTATCAAACTAAAATGGTGTTTAAAGTAGCTCGCATCTAAATCTGACAACATCCCAGATCTGGATTATTTTTGGTATACATACATTAAAATATATCAGCTTTACTTCTGCAGTATTATTTTGTAATTAAAGAGCATTAATATGATGTTAAAATGCCCCTATTGGCAGCAACAGAATTGTGTTTTTTCATAAATAAACCAGTATGATTTCATTTGACTTCACTGGCTCAAATTTTATAATGTTTGGTAGAAGTTAAAAGCAACAATTTGAAATAATAAAAACTTGGAGCAGACTTTCTTGTCATCTTTATTCCTCCAGCATGGTTTAATACAGATGTAAAACAAACTGATTTTTGTTTGAAATAATAAGTCGTCACAATCCAAAATTAATATTAACTTACAATATTATCTATATTTATAACAATTATTACTGTGAAATTGGGTTTCTACATATTGAGTCAAAATAAAGGATATTATGTCAGTTCAGCAAATGAATGTGGGATAGAAGATTGTGTCATTTTATTTTTCACCAGTGAAATACGAGAAAACAGAAATCAACTTCTTTTCATAGAAACTTTGTAGGAAAATTTACCATAAAACATAAATTGAGTTACAAGTAACTCCCCTATAGGCTGAAGATGAAGAAGGTTGTAAGCTTGCCAGGATTTCAGCACATTTTTTGGGTTTGGTTCAACCAGCCTTTTTGTGTAACTAACAGTTATTACCAAATTTTCGGCCAAGTGACAGACTTACTAAATCCCACATGGTTTTCTTAGCAATTAGAGACAAAATTACCATTACACTTAATGTTGAGATTCGGTCATGAACAAATTTTTCCTTTGCCTTGAGGATTTGAACCCTTTAGACCCCTTAGATTAACAAATCAAATGCTCTCCCTAGGGAGCTTCACAGAGGTAGACAAAGAATTATTGTTCATCACAGGCTATTAACACATTCAAAACTTCTTCATATAAGTAAGTACCAAGTAATTTAATTCCATTTTTAAACATGGCAACAATAAAAATTCTTCCAAAATGACCATAATTTGGTGGAAAAAAATCTAACAAGAGAGAAATGTTACTAATGGAATGCATTAAACTTTGTTAAACAAGTGTCTTGAAAAAGGACATAATTTTCAAGAAAGGGGGCTTAAATTTCTGACTGGATAAGAGAGTTATGCTCTTTTCCTCATTATCCTTATAGGCACATGGGAAATTGTCCAGAGTGTACAATGCCAGAAGGATACATCCTTTTAATAACAAAAATAATTTTATGTCTTGCAATTTTTTCAAGTAGATAAGTTGCATTTTACTTGGAGGGGAACAAACCTTTGGGATTCTCTAGTAAACTAGAGTACAGATATTCTCATAAACAAAAAATGTATCTCAGAAAATTTCAAATTATATAGAATAATAAACACCAAAAGCTAGCGTAAACAAAAAAGCTCAAAACTTTTTTCTACAAATTCAGTTGCATCACATCTATTATAACAGCTTCCACACATAGCTTGCTTGCCAAAACAATTCTCTTAATGCTCAAAGCAATCACATCAGATAATGAAACCTATTTCACCAAAGGTACAAAGCAATGAAGTCAAAGCAATTTCACCACAATGACCAAAGCAAAGAAACACCTTAATGCCTGTTAGAACTTAGAATATCTTAACAAGAGGGCCATGATGGCCCTGAGGTCGCTCACCTGTATATAGGCCCCCCCACCCCCGGGCCAATTTTTACCCAAGGGCATTTTATTTGTTTATTTGAACAGACTTGGCCTTAGACCCCCCTATAAAAAGATGTTTCAAGCTAAAACATCTAAGTTCTAGCTCATTGGCTTTTTTTAAAAGAAGATTTTTTAAGTTTTTACTTATACACATTATAGTTAAAAAAATTGACACCCTGGGGGCAGGGCCAGTTTTTGACCCCCGGGCGTTTATTTTACAAACAAACTTTGTAGATATTTACTTTTAAAGATGTTTTCAAAGCTTAATATCTAAACTCTAGCTATTTTGGGTTTTTCCAAAGAAGATTTTTTTAAAGTTTTGGCTATACACATATAAGGAAAATCAAGTGACCCCCGCGGCGGGTCCAGTTTTTGACCCCAGGGCTTTTATTTTAAACATACTTGGTAACACCCATTAGAACATGTTTTCATGCTAATATCTTAGCTTCTAGCTCTTATGGGTTCTTTAAAAGAAGAATTTTTAAGTTTTTACTATATGCATATAGGGAAAAATCAATGACCCCCGGGGGGGGCCAATTTTGACCCCAGGGCTTTAATTTGAACAAAAACTTGGTAGACACTCACTAGAAGATGTTTTCAAGCTTAATATCTTTAGCTCTAGCTCTTTGGGTTCTTTTAAAAGAAGATTTTTTAAGTTTACTATATGCATATAGGGAAAAATCAAATGACCCCCTGGGGCCGGGCCAATTTTGACCCCAGGGCTTTTATTTGAACAAAACTTGGTAGACATTCACTAGAAGATGTTTCATGCCAAATATCTAAGCTTCTAGCTCTTACGGGTTCTTTAAAAGAAGATTTTTTAAGTTTTTACTATATGCATATAGGGAAAATCAATGACGCCCAGGGCGGGGCCAATTTTGACCCCAGGGCTTTTATTTTGAACAAACTTGGGGTAGACACTCATTAGAAGATTTTTCATGCCCAATATCTTAGCTCTAGCTCTTTTGGGTTTCTTTAAAAGATGATTTTTAAGTTTTTACTATATTGCATATATGGAAAATCAATGCCCCCCCTGGGGCGGGGCCAATTTTGACCCCCAGGGCTTTTATTTGAAACAAACTTGGTAGACACTCACTAGAAGACTGTTTTCATGCCAAATATCTTAAAGCTCTAGCTCTTTATGGTTTTTTTAAAAAGAAGATATTTAAAAGTTTTTTCTTTTGGTTGCCATGGCAACCAGTATTTCTGCAGGAAAAAAAATTTCTTTGAAAAAATTTTTGGGTGGGAAATTCCGGGTTGAATTTTGGAAAATAAAATTTGGGCTCAGGGGGTTTATGAGGAAAATTGTCTTTTTAAGCAAAAGTTTACGGAGGGGAGGGACGACGGGCCCCGGCCCGAAAAGGATCAAAAAACCCCTCCCCCTTTTATTTTGTAAAAGGTGACCCAAAAAAGGAAAAAAAAGGGGGCCCGGTTGAAATATTGTCATTTTAAAAAAAAATTTCCCTAAAGGGAAATTTTTAAATAAAAAAATATGATTGAGGGGTTTTAACAGTGTTGGCCAAAAATGAAAACTGTTAACTTTTGTCAGTTTTTAAGTTTGTGTGCTCCCTTTTGCAAATTTTATTATTTGATTTTTTGATAATTCAAGAAATACTAGGTTTACCGTGACTTCATTTCCATGTTTGATTACCCCAAAAACCCAACTAAATTTTAAAAGGGAATTTCCCCCAACTCTCTTTTTTGAAAATTTTATCTTTTTGGGGAAATTCAAGATGTAAATAAAAATTTTAGGGGAAACGTTAAAGGCTGGTAAGTTCCCAATTGACGTGCTGACGGGCCCCGGGCTCTATTTTGATGACAAATGTTTAATATAAAGTTCATTTTTCAGCACAGAAAGGGGTTTAAACTTGGCGGGATTTATTTTAAATGAAAAATTTAAAACTGTTTAATTTGGGTTATATATTTTTCTATTTTTATTTTACAGTTTCTAGTACTCCCCCACAATGCATTGTTTAAAGCTGACAAAAAACCCTCAAAAGACTTTACAGGGGATTAATTGCAATAAATAGAAAAATTTAGTATGTTTTTTTTTATATTTTATAAATTTAATGTAAAAAATATAAAATTAAATTATTAAAACATTCTGTTTTAACAATAAATGAACAAAAATAATAAGTAAAAAAGAAAGAAAAAAAAAACCTTAAATAAAAAAACCCCAAAAGATACCCAAACCCGGGTTTAAAAACCCAATAGATTTACAATAACTTTTTTTAAAAAAATTTCAAAAAACACATCCCCAACACTTTGGGGGAAAAAAAATGCAAAAACCCATACATACCCTTTTTGACACTGAAAATGGAACATTACTTAATCCCAAAAATTGTACAAAATGTTTTTTAAAATAGTTTAGCTATTTTAATACTTTGTTTATTTTTTAAAAAAAGAAATATAGAAATATTTGAAAATCAAAAAGAACTAAATATTTTTTATACAATGTATTTTAATATCAGGGGAAAATGTTATTTAGAATTTTACTAGATAGATTTTAAAGGGGGATAAAAATAAAGGTTTTATATTAAAAAAGGGGAAAGGGGGGGGTAACTAAAAAGGTTTTATTAAAAGAAATTGAGAGTTTAAAAAAATGAATTATAAAATAGAAATCAAAAAATATACAAAATTGTAATTTAAAAATCAAATAAGAAAAGAAAAAACCAAGTAACACGGGTTACAAAAAGAACACAACTAAATATGAAAAAAACAAGGGAGAAAAACTAAAAAAAAAGGAAAAATTGACAATATAAAGGGGTGCCCCAGTTTTTTGTTAAAAAGATGCCCAGATTTTTCAAAAAGGATGTTCAGTTTTTTGGGGTTTTTAAAACCTTAAACCATTTTCCTCCTTTTTTAATTCGAATTTATTTTAAATTTTGGGTTTTAAAAAAGCCCGGGTGGAAAAAAAATTACGTTTTTTTAAATTTTACCTCCATTTTGTCCCCGATAAAAAAAAAAAATTTAATTTTTAAAATTTTAAAAAAAATAAACCAAAGAATTTTTTTAAAAGCTTTTTAAATTAGGGGGTTCATGAAAAAAAGCCAAAATTCAAGACTTGATCGATGTAACATTATGGAAGGCATTCATTTTTTTGCTTTATTTTTTTTGTTACCAAAATAAAGTAACCAAAAATGGTGATTTTTTTATTGTTTATATAAAAAATGTAAAATTTTACTTATAGAAATGTGCCCATTGTAAAAAGATGCAATTTAAAAGCGCGGCCAAGTAAATCCCCCTTCGGTTCTTTTCTTATATATTTTTTTGGCTCAAAAAAAATGTTTTTGGAAAAAAACAATAATAAAAAAAGGGAAATTTAAACTATATAATTAAATTTTTAATGTATTTTACACTGCATATATTAAAAACATTACCTGAGTTCAAACCATATTTGTTTTGTTTTTTAAGCGGGAAAATTTAAACAAAAATTTTTAAATTTTTTTTTAAATAAGGGTGGAAATTTCAAATGCCCCCTTGAAAATTATATAATAGGGATAATTATAATGTTACATTTTGAATAATATCAACAACAGAGTGCAAAAATTTAAACCCTTTTCAACAATGCGCAAAAAATTTTTAAAAAATTTCAAAAACAAATTTAAAATCAATATAATGTAAAAATAACCTATTCTTTCCCAGCCGGGCCCTGGTTTTTCCCAAAATTTTTGTCGGGGTTAAAATTTATTTTGGATTAAAAGCTTTTTGTTAAAAGCTGAAAAATTCAAAAATTTTTAAAAAAATTTACAAGCCCTCTGGAGAAAATACGGGAAATTTTCACTAGCCCAAAAAAAATTCCCAAAAAAACCCAAAATTTAAGGGGGTTTTTTTTTTTTTTTTTTTTTTTTCTTATTTATTTTCTGTTTGAATAAATATTACTGTATTCTCTGATGGGCTGCAAAATTTTTTTTCAATCACCTAAAATAACTTAAAAATTTTTAAAAAAAAATTTAAAATTTTTTGGATGTGTGGCTGCACTATCATTTTGAAAAAACCCTTTTTTAAAAAGCACATGTCTAATTAATCTAAAATCTGCCCAACCCAAAACGGGGGGAAAAGGAATGGGAAGGGAAAAAAAGGACTCCTAAAAGGGCTCTGTTTGCCCACGTATGAAAGGTGAGCTAACAAGAGTGTCCGAAAGGACAGCGCGCTCGCTTTTTTTTTGCTTCCAATAAAAAATTTTTGGGTCCAAAAACCCCCCCCCCCACCCCCCCCTTTGTTTTTAAAAAAGGGTGAAAAATAAAAATTTTAAGTATTTAGTGAAGAATTATTTTTTTATAATTTTTAGGAATAAAAAGTGGAAATAAATTTTTTTAGTTTTTTTAAAGGTTTTTGGGGGCTTCCCTTAAAAATAAAAAATTTTTAAAATTTTAAGGGGGCCCCAAAATTTTAAAATTTAAAAATCTTTGACAAAAATTCCCTTTTCTCCTGGAAATGTTTGGGAATCATAATTTTTAAACAAGTATTCCAACTTTAAAATTTAAAATTTTCTCAAACAGTTTCGGGTCAAAAAGGGGGAATGGAAATTTTAAAAACTTAAAACCAAAGTTTCCCAAAATAAAAAATTTTTTTAAAACAAACCCCTTGACCGGAAGAAACCTTTCTGCGTACAGAATTGGGGGTAATGATGTAAAAATAGCTTTAAAATTTTTTCAAAGCAATTTTTAAAAAAGGGTTAAAGGCAATAAGGGGTTTTTTTTAACCCAAAATTAAATGTTTTTTAAGTAAAAAAGGGGCATAATTCTTTTAAAAACCCCTTGAAAAGGTTATTTCTTGTTGTTGGAATTTTCTAAAGGGTAAAAAAATATGGTCAGTTTTAAAAGGGCCAATACCTAAATTGGGTTTTGAAATAAAGTGAGGGGGTTTTAAAAAAAAATTAAACCGAAAGTTTCAATAAAACTTTCTAAGAAAAAAAAGGGCCAAAAATTCCCGGGTAAAAAACCTTTGACGGGTTTAGGGTACTCTTGTCGGGTAAATTTTATGAATTTTGAAATAGAGGAAAGTTTAAAAGGGGCCATTTTGTAATACTTCTAAAATTTTTGGGGGTTTTGGGTACGAAAAATAAAAGGGTTGGCGGCCGCCCCCGAGGGGATTTTTAGGTTTAGTTTTTCCTAAAAAATCCGAGTTAAAAAGTTCCCTTTTATGGAATAAATTTTTTGGGTGCAACAAAAAATTTTAGATAAAAAATAAAAGAAAAAGCCCAAAGGGCCTTAAAAACCCCTCCTCTAAATTTTGGCTTTTTAAGGTGGGTTTGGGCCTTTTTTTTTTCCCCTTTTTATTTGGGATAAAATCCTCAACCAAAAATTTTTTTTTAACAGTGAAAAAAAAAAAAGAAAAACCCAGTAAAAAAAAAGTTTAATTCAAAATTTTTATATCTGTTTAATCAGCCGTTTGATTTAAAAAGTGGGGAAATGATTTTAATGTTTTTGGGTGGGTTGATGGGATCTTTGGGAAAATTTGGGCCAAAATTTTTGGGGTTGGTGAAAACCAAAAAAAGGAAGGTTTGGTGGGAAATAAAAAATATGAGGGGAATATATTGGGAAAACTAAAATGGCCCAAAACAAAAATTTAAAATCAATTTTATCAAGACAAAAAAAAATTTTGGGAAACCCCGAAATAGATTTTGTTTTTTAACATTGGGATTTCCTTTTTCGGGCCCTGACATCCAGTAGCCCTGACCAGGTTTTAAAATTTTGACTTTTTAAAAACTTTCACCCAAAAATTATTTCTTCCAAAAATTTAAACTGAACAAGTCAATTAAGAAATTCAGCGGGTTTAGAGAAAAAAAAATAAAATTGACATTTATTCATTTGTTTGGTTGTAGTTCCCATTTTACATAAACCCCTTTTTTTAGCTTTTCGGGGTTGGGAAAAAACAAAACCCAGCCACCCATGAAAGGGTTTCTGTCCCAAAAGCCCCCAAAATTTTAAATAAAAAAAAAATTTCCCTTTGAGCTTGCAAGCAGCTCCCTAAACAGAAAAAAACCAAAAAATAACAGAGGGGGAATTTAAAACTTACTTTGGAAAAGGGAAAGAAAATTCAAAGTCAGTGTTTATTTGATAACTCATTAAAAAAGGCACACATGATTGGGCTTTAGCTTATATACCCCTCGATAAAATTATTACAGGGGCCCAAAACCCTTTTCGGGCATGTTTCCCCAATTTTCTTCCCTACTGAAAAAAGAGGTGAGTTACCACAAATTTTACTTACCACGACTTTTGATGCATAAAACACATTATTTCTGAACTTTGGTGATCTTTTACAGTCTTCGGAATGAGAGTCCCACATGAGGTTTTTAATATTTTGACGTTTATCACTTTAAATCAGGGAAAAACTTTTTTTTACAAAAAAAAAAAGGGCGATTTTTCACTGATTTTTCTTCGTAGTTTTTTCCTCTCCAACTCTTGGACAAAACAAATCTCTTGTATCAGCATGATGTTTAGACCATCTTTTGTCAGGTCTCATAGCAAAAGTATCTTTCAGACCTTTGTATTGGTATTTACTAACAAACGTTTCCTCAAAGTTGTTACTAGTTTGCGGCGAGTCTGATAGACCCCAGCCCGAGTCATTTTCCTCTATATCTCCATTATTTTCATGGTAAGAATCATTATCCCCTGGTCCCGCCCCTTTCCCACTCCCATTTTCTTCCTGTAACCCTACCTCCTCATCATCTTCTTCCAAGGTCTCTGAATACTGTTTCAATAAAGTTCGACTCATGTCATCATCGTCCTCATCAACATTGACCTTTGACCCTTTATTTTTCACAGAACCACCTGTTGAATAATCGCTATCAGAATCTAAAATTCCCTCCCCCCTGAACACAAATGTATCAAGCTGTTCTGTATACTGTTTTAACAAACTTTTATCAAGAATTGTACCGGTGTCTTCTAATTCCTCTTCGCTGTCACTATCACCTTTGTAAACAAACGTATCAAAATCCTCAACAGTGCCTTTTTGAGAGTTTCTTTGTTTTTAAATTTTTTTCAAAAAATTTATAATTTTAAAAATTTTTCTTTATTTTTTTTAAAGAAGCCCGGGCCCCCAACGACCCTAAACCTGACCCACTTGCAGGACGCGGGGAAAGGGGGGGTGAACGGGTTTCTTTTCAACTGCGGGGGGGGAAAGTTTGAAATCAACACATTCCCGGGTTACCCTTTAAAACAAAAAATAAAACTAAATAATGGGAAAGGGAAGGGGGCCTAGGGTTAAGAGCCTCTCAGCTCAAATTTCCTAGGTTCGAGACCTCCTAGAATCACAATCATGTTTCTTTAAAAGACACCAGTACACTAGCTCCAGAAAGAGAAAGTTTGGTTTAAATAAGTTACACACTTTCTTTATAATCAAGCTTAAATAATATTTATATTAAAAAGAGTGAGAATAAATTCTGCTATTCATATTTGTTTTATATTTTAAACATATATTTACTATTAGTTCATACATTATTTCTCTATATTATAACAACTACATGCTGTTGCTTAACTGCTACTGCACATATAATCACAAAATATTTAGTTCCCTAAGAGACTGGGCTCTTATTCATATAAATGTTGGTAACTCAAAACTAGCATTTTTATACTGACATTGACAATACTAAACTGAAGTTGAATAAGTTCGTTTTATATTCTTGTTAAACTTACAAACATTATATAAAATTGAGTTGGAACCAAAAGTAATTAGCCTTTGCCACTGGTATAGAGCCAGGCCAGTCTACACAAACATGCAATCTGACCCTGACCTGACTCTATACTGTTGACAGACCTAGTTCTAGTTGTCATCTTGATATCCCCTAAAAATGATAGACAGATCTAAAAATGGAAGTTGGACAAGTCAATTTAAGACATACAACAGTTTAAGGCTTCATTAACATGTACCGTATGATATGATAATAAATCATTCTGCACAATGTCCTTGGAGCTGGGCCTATCTTCGGGCTTCTGTGACATCATTTCCTGTACGAGGGTACGAAGCTCCAAACTATATGTGTCCGGCAGATTTAACACTTTGCCATTTTTTATTTCACGGATAAGCGTCCATAATGCTTTACCTTGAAATGCACGCTTCAAGGTCATCATTTCATAAACACAGCAACCAAGACCCCAAATATCCGTCTGCCAAAAGAAGAGACAAAGAAATTATGATACAATATAATATGCGATCTTGGCCTATCTGTACAATGATGGATAAACATATCAAAATTCAAAAAGAGAAATTATGGCTGCATTTAGGCTTTTACCTGATTGACAAAACTGTTGAAAATTCCCAATTAAATCTTGAAAATCAATCAAAAGATTTACCCAATGAAGCTTAATTCTTACGAATGAAATATATTAAAGTCTACGAAATTCATCCAATTTTCTTACATTTAACATGGCTATTATAAATATCCCAATTTAAAAGACCTAGGTCTTTGCCAATAAAAAAAAATGTAAAAAATCAATGTCAAAACTTAAAGAACTCCGCGAGTCGGAAGTGTCGCCTTGTGAACAATACAGTTTAGGAGAAATGGCCAGAACAAAAATGAAATATGAAAATTAACAAATGGGCAATAACTTCAAAAATAAGAAGTGCAGAGCAGCAGTTTCTGTGCGCTGCACTTCTTATCAATATGATCTATCATCCTATGAAGTTTCAAATCCATAGCTTTTATAATTTATGAGAAATGGCCTGGACAAATAAAGTATGAAAATTAACAAAGGGTAATAACTCAAAAATAAGAAATGCAGTGTACCGGTCCTTGTGCTCTGCACTTTGGGTTATTGAAAGAAGAATGCATACCAAGTTTGAAGTCAATCTGACTTATAGTGACTGACTTATGCTTTAGGGGACGCCGACAACGAGGCTGACAACGACGCCGACAAAAGTAACCCCTATATGTCGCCTTTTCAAGGCGACACAAAAAGGAAGCATTTTGATGGGCAATTTTCCTCTTTAATAATTGATTTATTTTTATGTGGTTATTATTTAAGGGAAAAAATGGATAATGTTTACCTTATGATTATAAGATTGTCCAGAGAATAATTCTGGGCTCATGTATGATGGTGTACCAACAAATGTGTCTGCCTTACTCTGGTTCAAGTCTAACACTCTGAAAATAAGAATAGTTCAAGAAATTTAAAAATGGCAATACATGATTGTAATAAACTTTGCTGTAAGGTAGTACTCCAGTTTTTCCTTGATCTTCAGATCATAATGTCAGAGATATTTCTTTCATCTCAAAGTTGTTTACATCATACATTTACTATTTCTATCTTATACATACCTGCATTTTGTAAATCAAGATGTGGAAAAAATGAACAATTGAATCATTTATATGAGCCAACAAAATTATGTGCATACATGTAAACAGATGTCATGATAGCAACACTGAAGTGTTGATATTTAAAAGCAGATTAACCTTTATTTTGTAGATCAACTTATCAAGCTTCTGTATTTGCAATAGACCATTATTAAATTTGGGGGGAAACAACATGTAAAATTTGCAGTTGACCAGCTAACAGTATAGAGCCTATTCTGACTAAATCTACAAGCAAAAATGGTGGAGGGGGGGTAAAAAAATCTTTATAAACTATTATGTCAGAGTCTCTCTTTCTCACTCCTTGCTGGTCAATTAGACCATATGGTGTTTTCTTTGTCTTTTTTCCAATTAAAAAGAGAGAGAGATCTTCATGGCTTTACAAAAGAAATCCTAACAATCAAGATTCTTGGACTGATCTATCAGTGAAAAATAATATCTTATAAAAAAATAAAAGAATATGGAATTTTTTCTCTTCATTTGTTTTATACATGTTATATCTCTGTCACTAATTTTAAGTCTCATTGTTTGAAGTCAAAAGTCATGAAAATCAAGTAGAAAGGTATACTTTAAATGAAGGACCACCTGACTTCAAGAAGAATCATCTAAAAATCAAAAGGAGTCATCTACATCAAAGTTGGCTAAATCATTAACTAGTTATTGGTTGGACAAGGTTAGCTCTCAATGTTTTCATTATTAACTGATTGGTGATCCAAATCATCATACAAAGATACTCAACATAGTGAGTAAAGATGAAATTAGGTTCAAAATAGTGAAGAAATCATTAGTGGACATAATGCATGATGGAAAAAGGACCATACCTTTTAATAGTTTGTTGACCTTTTAACATGTTGAAAATAAACAACAGGCTTTAAGTTGTGTAGTGTTTATGTAACAATGAACAACTACTGTACTTGTTGCAGTACAGGTTGTCTGTTAATGTAACAATGAACAACTAGGGTACTTGTTGCAGTACAGGTTGTCTGTTAATGTAACAATGAACAACTAGGGTACTTGTTGCAGTACAGGTTGTCTGTTAATGTAACAATGAACAACTAGGGTACTTGTTGCAGTACAGGTTGTCTGTTAATGTAACAATGAACAACTAGGGTACTTGTTGCAGTACAGGTTGTCTGTTAATGTAACAATGAACAACTAGGGTACTTGTTGCAGTACAGGTTGTCTGTTAATGTAACAATGAACAACTAGGGTACATGTGTACTTGTTGCAGTACAGGTTGTCTGTATCACAATATACATGTATAGTGCAAAATGGATTTGACCTTATCCATCTGACCCTGAATACTGACACATTATCAATAACATGTGCATGTATTTTTTTTTTAAATAAAATATTCTTCAGTGTCTGATATCTGTTGGATCAAATGAAACACAATATATACATTGTTGTAATATAATTATTCTGTATATCAACATTCATTCTCCTTTTTAATGTACATTTTATGACACTGTAAAAACTGAATCAGGCTGTTATGATGATTAAAATATAATCAATTAACATTTACTTTTTATTTCTATTGATTGATTATATATAAAGGAGGCATTTGTATTTAGGTATACGGTTTTACATACTACGCTCAATTGATTCAGGTAATAGGCAAAAATCCATTGATATTGGTTTCACAAAAAAAGCACCTCTTGACAGATAGATTTATGATTTTATGACTTTAATAACAAAATGAATTTAATATGCCTTCATTTAAACAGTTGTCACCACAAAACAGTTAACATTAATTATGTGTTAAAGTATGTCACATTTCTTCAATTCTGTTAACCTCAAGATATAGATCTACTATAGTATATTAAAATTTTGATGTTGAAAATGTCCAAGCAAAAAACCTTGCACATTTTGGATCTTTCTGGAAGTGCAGAGATGGAAGTGTGCAGTGGTTCATTAATCCATTACATGCTGGGAGAAAAGTGATGTTTTCTTTTATTTTTTAAACATTTAAAGCTCTACAAATTATTTATAACAATTTTATTCTAAATCAATCAGTCAAAATTTAAAGGGACACTGAGGGTTTTTGACGTGAATGGACCGAAAATATTTTTTCAAGATTTTTGTATATCTAGATGTATGTCTAGACCAATAACTTGTGTACAAGATTTCAGATAATTTGCTAACTGCGTTTCCCAGAAATAATAAATTTTATTGAGCAAATTTGCCCCAAAAATAAAAACCATTTAAACGCTTTTCACCCAAATCAGCCAAAAATCGCAAAATAATCGAGTATCAATTTAATACCGTGTATATTTATATATCATCATTCTGTTGTTTGGTTTCAAATTTAAGTGTACCCAGTTGATTTAAGAAAGGATTTCAAAATTTATTATTTTAGACTACTGAACCTGACAGTCAAGTTCCTTTAAGATCATTTATTTTGATGAAATTTTCACAGTATTTTGATTCTGTGCAATGGTATATATAAAAGCGGCCAAACACCTCATAGCAATAAACTATTACAATGTTGCACCACTCGTTTATATATATAAATACATGTATTACTAAAATTAATTCAGCATTCCCTAACTTATTTAGCCATGACTTCATGCATTTTCTAATCAATTTCATGACATGTTGCAGACATCATTCTTTCATAATATTAAGTAATTTTGGTAAGATAACTTCAGGGTACAAAAATGTTTTTGCCAGTTTTAGATGAAGGCTGAATTGAGAGAATGGAAAAACATTTCTTTTGGCTTTTCGCCAATGATCCCCAAACCACACAAAGTAAGAGAACCAATCATAGTATCTTTCTACCAAATATGGAAGATAAATGAAGTTGTTTGGTGAAACTTTTACAGCAAGAAAGTGTCAGAACTATAAGGAAGGACAAAGTAGTGACTATAATTATGCTCCTGCTGAGCACAAAAAGTAAACATCACCTAATTCCATGCATATTCATTCATCCTCAAAATAAATATCAATATTTACTCACATGAATACAAGAAATGAAAGGAGAACTAGCAAAGTGGTTAAGGGGACAGCACCTTGCGATAAAGACATGGGGTTCAAACCCTAAAGTAGTCAAGATCATAACATGACACCTGTACTGGCAGGAAATTATTGCAAACTGGAAAGTGTTCAAATAAGAATTACCATTATCATCAAGCTTTCTTCATAATCAAGCAAACATAAACATGTTTAAAATAATTATGTGATTAATATAAACAAATAAGACAGTAGTTACTACAAACATAAGCAATACACATACTTTGCTATCCCCAGATCTCCCAATTTAACTGTCAAATCATCCTTCAAGAAAATGTTTTTTGTCTTCATGTCCCTGTGTAGGATCTTCTGGTCATGCAAGTACTGTAAACAACATGCAGTAAATCAAACATAATGTTGTAATAAAACTATGTGATTATCCTTAAATAAATATATCATGCATAAATCTAATGGCATAATCATGATCATGTGAACCATAGCAAAATGAATCTGAACTATGACATACATTTGTAAATTAGACATAAAATGTGCCAATTATGATATGATGCTTTTATCAATGCATGTGAACTATGACATTAAACTATGTAAACTATGACATAATGTATGTGAACTATGACACAATGAAACTATGTGAACTATGACATAATGAACACCAACAACCACACAATGCAACAATGTTATCCATGACATAATTCATGTGAACCATAACACAATAAACATCAACAGCCACATACATAGAATGTAAGTATCTGAACTATGAAACATCCACATAATGTAACTATGCCATAATGTATGTCATTGTAAGAAATACATGTAAAATAACTATTCAATAATTTGTTTATCAAAAAATATTTTACTGTAAAATGTTACAATAATATTAACATAGTTTTGTATGCATTAACTGTAGCTATTTTAATTTTATTTCATAAGTTTTATATGCTTAAACAAACTCATATTATACATGTTTATGCATAGAAATATAAACACATTATCATAATAACTCCCTTTACCAAGTGAATTATAGTTTCCCCTTTCACCAGTGTGAATAGTGGCTTATGAGATATGAGATTTTATTTAGTTTTAGCTACATATAAAACTTACTCTGTGGCATCAATTAACTAAAATTTGATAATACATCTACTTTAAATAATACTAAATTTTTAAATAATTTGAATACTTTGAATCAGAAAATTAAATAAAAAGTAAATAGGCTGTTTTATTAATTCATATTATACAATCTTTGAAAATGTACGTATGTTAATCTGCAACTATTCAGACATTTCAATATCTTTGTGTTACAATTGTAACCCTTAAAATTGTGTAATGGATTTGCCCAGTTTTGAATTTGGAACAGTCTATTAATGTTTAAGGTATTTAAATATCAAAATGTGAAAATTGAGCTACCAACAGTGTAGAGCTTGGCTAGACTACACAAATGTGCACACTGGTGTGACTCTACACTGGTGATAAAAGCTAAACACTTGGTTTCAGCAGCACTGAGGTTAAAGGTTAAAATTAATTACATCTTGCAGGGGTTAAAATTAAGGACATCGTGTAAGACTGAAAAGAAATGCATCTTTGCTTGTCTCTGGTGGCATATAGGCATTATCTATGCTATTACAGTTAAATTAACTTCAAATGCTCCACAAAAAGCAGAAATGTTAAAATTAGTTATCTATGCTATTACAGTTAAATTAACTTCAAATGCTCCACAAAAAGCAGAAATGTTAAAATTAAAGCATTTATGAACTTTATACATATATACACCAGCTGTACTACATGTATAACTAAATAATGATATAATCTAAAACATGGGTAAATTGTGGCTGTAACCTGATACTATCATGTTACATACTGTCAATAAAAGACCAAACATTGAAAAATTCACATTTTATTTCACTGTTGAAATCATCCGTGGTATAAACCATTAAATATGGTATGCAAGTTTTGCATGGTAACTTTATACGATATCAAAATTTCAAATATGACAAAAAAATCTTTTCTCCCTTCCTATTGCATTTTTTTAATAGTGCATACTAAAATGATTTTGTAACCATTTGGTTGTACATTTTAATATAGGACACACATTTATAATTCAAGGACATCTTCCACAATATTGTGTCCTAAAATACGAACTCTATAATTATATAGATGTAATGAAAAAGAAACTGATCTTAAATCACATTCTCTACAAAATGCCGTGCTCATTTTTCCTGCAAGGAGTAATGTTCTCAATGCAACCATTTCACAAGAAAAAAATTATTTCGCATTTAAAAGGCCACTTTTCCCCTAAAATAAATTTAAATTTCAATATCCACTATATAACTACAGTCGACTCTCGTTATCTCGAAGTCATCGGGACCGTCAAAAAATATCGAGATAACGAAATGTCAAGATAAACATATTAGGGTTTGAATAAGACAGAAACTGATTTTTACTAAAGACATGTGCATACCTTATGTCAAATAAACTATGATATCCCCATGTCTTCTTTTCATAGACCTAGTAACATTAGTGGATGTTTACCAGCGGAAATACGGGTGTCTGTGATAAAAACACATAGTGAGGTTTACTCAGTAATACACCAATAAAATGAAGGTAGGTTGATCCTGTATTCCAGATATCCTCCCGGGTTATTTATCGGGTCTTTCTCGAGATTGTTTGACCGCTGATTGATTTGGTGGTGATGTTGTGAAACAATATTGCAACGATAGCGTTTCTATACTTTCACTATTTCATTAACATTAAAAGTCATAATGAATTGATACAGTGTTCGAATATTTATAAGAACGTAAAATTCACTCATTTTGGACATAAGTCAATCAACATGCTAAATAGATTAACTTTCATAAAAACAGCTTAACCTCTTACAAACATAATCATCATTATGACAGGCCTATTGAGCAATTATCGTCTAGTTTGTGTTTCACACGTCTGAAGGGGACAGACGAAAGAAAACTATTAGTCGAGATAAACAAAGGATAATAGTGTGAAAATAACTGTTGGGGCTGAAATTTTACATCGAGATACTGAAAATATTGAAATAAAAATATCAAGATAAACAAACATTTCCATATAGATAAAGAAGGAAGAAAATCGGGACTTTCAAAATTTCATCGAGATAACGAAATATCGAGAAAAGCGATGTCGAGATAACGATAGTTGACTGTTTATACCTTTAAAGCTCCACCAAGCTGCATGATCCATTCAGAGACAAGAGATTCTGGGATACTCGCACCTTTCTTCGAGACAATCTGAAGATAATCTTCTAAGTCACCGCCTTCACAATACTCTGTGACAATATACAGGCAATCGTCACAGATGACCGACTCAACATACAGCAGAATATTCTCTTGTTTAATTCGTGATAAGATATTCGCCTCACCGTGGGCTTGTTCACGTCCACTTTCATCGCATTTTTTCAAGTCAATCTCTTTGACAGCAAACTGTAACAGAGAATTGTTTACCTTAAAATTTTTAGTTTCATGACTTCCATCACAACATATTAATAATAAACAAAATACATAATTACGAGGGTTGTTTGGGAAGTTCTGGGAATTTTGTCATATCTCCTATATTTTTTGTTTCTAAGACGTAATATTTTGCACATACTAAGATTAGCATATCACGGAACTATTCCTAAAAATTTAATAGAATCAGACAACAATAGCCGGAAATAGCAGTAACCATAGCTACACTATAACGCCGCACCGGAGCAGTCAGACTCTAAAGAAAGGTATAACGCGCTACACTAATAATATTTCGTAATTTTGATAACGTAAAAAATGCGCGAAAACGCTGGTCAGCAGCAGAACATCATGACGTCATTTCCTGAAAATATCATAACGTTATTTAAATTCTCAACGGATCAACATTGTTTTAAAGTTGTTGCCCAGAGCCACTAAGTAAACAGTGACGTTGATAGGTGACGTTGAATTGCGAAGCATCGTAAAATTTTATGTTGCGCTGGAAAAGTCTTCCACAGAAACAATGAAAATGATCAATTCTACAGGAAAATACAAGAAATGCAGTCCCGCTACAGTGTGTAGATGGCATGCTTGTTTTAAAGAAGGAAGAAACCCTCCATACAGCCCGGACCTCGCTCCGATGGACTTCCGTGTGTTCCCGGAGCTCAAATCACAGCTGCGTGGAAAACACTTTGACTCAGCTGATGATCTTGTTAAGCATACGCAAGCTATAGTCTCATCCTTTACCGATAGCTGGTACGTGGAAACATACAATAAGTGGATCAGCCGACACAGGAAATGCATCGAAATTGCAGGTGACTACGTTGAAAAGGTGTGACGATCGATGGACTTTAACGTCGCATAACGTTGCAAATGACGCCGGCGTGCTTCGGGTGTTTGTTATATGGTTATTTACTATTTTTATTATGTTTTAGTTTCTGTGTGTATGATGATGATATTTTCAAATACTGTACAGTATATATTGAAATAAAGGTGTATATATTTATATTTACGCTAACCCGACTACAACGTGTGCTATAAAACAATTCTCAGAACTTCCCGAACAACCCTTGTATATATTTGACATTCTTGCATGGCTTAAGACGAAGCTATTAAGCTATTGAGCTGAAAAAATTGAACGTAGAATATTATGAAATTTTAAAATAATAAAATATATCAGGATGTAATTAACCATTTTGAAATCCCTGGCTTTTAGCTGTATCCAATATTTTATGTATTTTAGCTATGGAGTATTGTACTTAAATAAGTAATGCAGAACACTGCTGTTCTATATGAAATTTGCTTTCTTTATCTAACCATTTAAGATGAAAAAACTTGCTGTGTTAGTAAATTATACATAATGTTCTTTTACTATCTACACCAAAGTTTACATGAGCACCACATGTGATGTTATCTCTGTCTGTTTAAATAACCACTTCTGTCAAAAAATCTAAATTAAAATTTGTCATAACTCAAAAAATAAAGCTTTCAGAAATATGCAACTTGTCATACAACTTCACCTTGTTACTGATATTTTCTGCAGAACACTATAAAAATCTGATCGTCAAACCCTTGTACGCTAGATAAAAAAACACAACAAATGCCCATGTCATTGAGTCCTTTAAATAGGCTTTACCCTTGTCACCTGTTAAACATCCTCAGCCAAACAGAATGCCAGTTTTTTTTTAATAATCTTATTGATTGCAGCTGAAGTTATGTGTTGTTTATGATGTTTAGCATAATCTATCAGTGGTAATTGTGGTGTTGATTTAATTGACCCTTTGAAGTCAAATGACAATTCATGATAATTCACTGTTTGAAGGAATAATTGTTTGAGACTTACGCACAGTTTTCATTAGTTATAATGCCACAAGTTTGGGTTTTAATTGCTTTTAATTATTGTAACAATGTAGCATTTACCAATATAATAAATGATAATATGATCATAAGATCATGAACATGTATGGTATAAATTTAGTGTAATAAATTTATAAAACAAGAGGGCCATGATGGCCCTAGATCGCTCACCTGAATTATCAAACTCATCCAAACAATTACCTAGACAAGCATTCTGACCAAGTCTCATGACAGGTGAGTCAAAAATGTGACCACTACAGTGTTAACAAGGATTATCCATATTTGAGCAGTGCGACCTAGTTTTTTACCCAGGTGACACATATTCAAACTTGACCTAGAAATCATCAAAACAAACTTTCAGACCAATTTCCAGGATACTTGGATCAAAACAGTAGCAACTAGAGTGTTAACAAGATTTTTCTATTTTTAGCTCCGGTGACCTAGTTTCACATGCGATTTCGAACTCATCCAAGCAATTACCTAGACAAGCATTCTGACCAAGTTTGATGATAATGGAGTCGAAAATGTGACCACTAGAATGTTAACAAGGTTTTTCCATATTTGGGCGGTGTGACCTAGTTTTTCATCCAAGATGACCCATGTTCGATCTTGACTTAGAAATCATCAAAACAAACTTTCAGACCAATTAACAGAATATTTGGATCACAACAGTAGCCACTAGAGTGTTAACAAGATTTTTCTATTTTTAGCTCCTGTGACCTAGTTTTTCATCCGAGATGTCCCATGTTCAATTTATTCCCAGCAATGACCTAGACAAGTTTCCTGACCAAGTTTGATGACAATTGAGTCAAAATTGTGACTACTAGAGTGTTAACAAGGTTTTTCTATTTTTAGCTCCTGTGACCTAGTTTTTCATCCGAGATGACCCATGTTCGAACTCATCCGAGTTATTACCTAGACAAGCATCTTGATCAAGTTTGATGATGATTGATGCAAAAATGTGACCGCTAAAGTGTTAACAAGGTTTTTCTATTTTTAGCTCCGGTGACCTACTTTTTCATCCGAGATGACCCATGTTCGAACTCATCCAAGCTATCAACTAGATAAGCATCCTGACCAAGTTTGATAATGATTGATGCAAAAATGTGACCGCTAGAGTGTTAACAAGGTTTTTCTATTTATAGCTCCGGTGACCTAGTTTTTCATCCGAGATGACCCATATTCGAACTCATCCGAGCTATTATCTAAACAAGCATCCTGACAAAGTTTGATGATGATTGGGTCAAAAATGTGACCACTAGAGTGGTCACAAGGTTTTTCTATTTTTAGCTCCTGTGACCTAGTTTTTCATCAGAGATGACCCATGTTCGAACTCATCCAAGCAATTGACTAGACAAGCATTCTGACCAAGTTTGATGATGATTGGTTCAAAAATGTGACCACTAGAGTGTTCACAAGGTTTTTCTATTTATAGCTCCTGTGACCTACTTTTTCATCCGAGATGACCCATGTTCGAACTCATCCGAGCTATCACCTAGACAAACATCCTGACCAAGTTTGATGAAGATTGGGTCAAAAATGTGACCTCTAGAGTGTTCACAAGGTTTTTCTATTTTTAGCTCTTGTGACCTAGTTTTTCATCTGAGATGACCCATGTTCGAACTCATCCGAGCTTTCAACTAGATAAGCATCCTGACCAAGTTTGATGATGATTGAGGCAAAAATGCGACCGCTAGAGTGTTCACAAGCAATTGTGGACGGCCGGACGGACGACGGACATTCATCGATCCTAAAAGCTCACCCTGAGCAAGCTCAGGTGAGCTAAAAAATATTAAAGTGAACAATACCGGATTGTCCATATATTCATTTAAATTCTATTTCAATTATGCAGTTTTAAGGACACAATTTGTAATCAGAAGGGGCTAAATTTGTTTCGGTCTCAGAATGTCATAAAGGTGAAAATTGTGAGATTATATAACAGTTTGATAAAAATCAAACGCAAAACTCAAATTTACTATTGACTGGTCTATATTGGAATAATTGGCTTTATTTATAAACATATTGTTAAATAATGTTTGTAATATGTTTCATTCTTTTAATTCTTTTAAGATAGCCTGAATACTTATTTCATTCAAATTCTAATTAATGCACTCAGCTAAAATATCGACCTCATGGCTAAGTATAAACATTACCGAATGCTGCTGTTGTTACGGAATCGGAATCCATAATACTTGTTTGGTAAAGTTTTATACTTAGCCATAAAGTCAATTTCAGGTTTTCGTTAGACAGTATTATGATTGGAATGGCTTCTGCAGTTTGATTTTTTTTGTATGGAATATTGTTGAAAAATGATGTACTGTCTGGTACCATACGGGTGATTTGTCGTACCGTCACAGATATATATACAACGGATAGTAAGCTTCGAAAATATACGATAATCAGATTCAGACCCACAATCCTTTGCACACTTCTGATAATCAGGTTTTCCCGCTAGTCTTCGATTTTCACACTCTTGTTAAACTTCGGCAATATCCATAAATTACTGTTTACATTGCAAACAAGGATTTTCAGCCGAGAAATATTTGTGTTGAAAAGTGTGTACTGTACGTTTGAGAATAAATATCTATATATCTATTGCTTCTTATATCAGTATAAAATGCTTCAAATGTCTTTTTTGTTGATGTACCTTTTGGAATTCATTATGGCGTTTTTTTTGGCTACTTTTACCTAGGATACATCAAATCTCGCAAAACCCCGCGACATATGATAACTTGCGCGAACACAATTTCGCTGATACTGAATTTAACTGTGTGACATCACAGTTTCTTCTCAATCTATATTTAGCTCCATGGTACCGTGAACCGTACCAAGTGAAAACGGTACAATTAATATACCGCATGTACGGTATACCAAACAAGTTACACCCTTAAAGATGTCACGGATTTATATTACAAGGATTGGACACTTTTGTTTAGCTTAAAGTCTCGTTGCGCGCATGCGTGGAATCGGATAAAGGTGGACAGAATGAGATGGCGGAACGCGCAGAGTGCGAAATATGACAGATTTTCACAAGAGTATGTGGTGTTATTGCAGCTTTGTGAAAAATTATGCACATATAAATGTATTGATACAGTATTATTTTGTGTCGCTAAAGTATTAATATATGAAAATATGCCGAAAGTACGCTGCAAAGCTTAGTTAAACAAGATATGTTTGTAAAACATGTATGCCCCCTATCGGCAGCCAATTAGTCATGTGATCAGGTTATTATGCATGACTTCTGACCCAGTGAACAAACAATTAATAAGGGTTATCTAGTATCTACTGGTCATGACTAGTCACAAGGTAATAATTATTGTGACCCCATAGGTTGTGTGCAGCAATTTAAGTTATTTCAAATCTTACCAAATAATATATGCATAAATTTTATGAATCATGTAGGCCTCATTAATGACAGCAAAGTTGTTATATTACATAAGACCTTCAAATGTGTGTACCAAAATCATTTTTAGTTTAATATAAAAATATCAACCAAGGCAACTTGAGTTGTTGAGTTATTGGTCAGAAACCGCCATTAAGTACAAGGTCAATATGACATTGACCCCTTGACCCCAAAATCAATAGGGGTCATCTACTGGTCATGACCAATCACCATACCAAGTTTGAAGTTCCTAGGCCTAAGCATTCTTTAGTTATTGATCGGAAACCGTTTTTACCTACAAGGTCAATGTGACCTTGACCTTTGACCCCTTGACCCCAAAATCAATAGGGGTCATCTGCTGGTCATGACCAATCACCATACCAAGTTTGAAGTTCCTAGGCCTAAGCGTTCTTTAGTTATTGATCGGAAACCGTTTTTACCTACAAGGTCAATGTGACCTTGACCTTTGACCCCTTGACCCCAAAATCAATAGGGGTCATCTGCTGGTCATGACCAATCACCATACCAAGTTTGAAGTTCCTAGGCCTAAGCATTCTTTAGTTATTGATCGGAAACCGTTTTTACCTACAAGGTCAATGTGACCTTGACCTTTGACCCCTTGACCCCAAAATCAATAGGGGTCATCTACTGGTCATGACCAATCACCATACCAAGTTTGAAGTTCCTAGGCCTAAGCGTTCTTTAGTTATTGATCGGAAACCGTTTTTACCTACAAGGTCAATGTGACCTTGACCTTTGACCCCTTGACCCCAAAATCAATAGGGGTCATCTGCTGGTCATGACCAATCACCATACCAAGTTTGAAGTTCCTAGGCCTAAGCGTTCTTTAGTTATTGATCGGAAACCGTTTTTACCTACAAGGTCAATGTGACCTTGACCTTTGACCCCTTGACCCCAAAATCAATAGGGGTCATCTGCTGGTCATGACCAATCACCATACCAAGTTTGAAGTTCCTAGGCCTAAGCATTCTTTAGTTATTGATCGGAAACCGTTTTTACCTACAAGGTCAATGTGACCTTGACCTTTGACCCCTTGACCCCAAAATCAATAGGGGTCATCTGCTGGTCATGACCAATCACCATACCAAGTTTGAAGTTCCTAGGCCTAAGCGTTCTTTAGTTATTGATCGGAAACCGTTTTTACCTACAAGGTCAATGTGACCTTGACCTTTGACCCCTTGACCCCAAAATCAATAGGGGTCATCTGCTGGTCATGACCAATCACCATACCAAGTTTGAAGTTCCTAGGCCTAAGCGTTCTTTAGTTATTGATCGGAAACCGTTTTTACCTACAAGGTCAATGTGACCTTGATCTTTGACCCCTTGACCCCAAAATCAATAGGGGTCATCTGCTGGTCATGACCAATCACCATACCAAGTTTGAAGTTCCTAGACCTAAGTGAAATAAAAGACCTAAGTGTTCTTTAGTTATTGATCGGAAACCGTTTTTACTTACAAGGTCAATGTGACCTTGACCTTTGACCCATTGACTTCAAAATCAATAGGGGTCATCTACTGGTCATGACCAATCACCATACCACGTTTGAAGTTCCTTAGGCCTAAGGGTTCTTTAGTTATCACTGGGAAAACCATTTGGTCTATGGACCGACAGACCAACGGACCGACAAATGCAAAGCAATATACCCCCTCTTCTTTGAAGTGGGGGCATAAAAAGTACCTAATCTAAAAAATATTCGCCTATTGTTTAGACATACTCTCTACACTTTGACGCCCTTTTACTTCAAGCACAAATTATTACCGCGATTCAGATTAAGATAATTATTGTTTACATGGTTTTATGGTGGCATTGCAAAAAAATGTTTCTTGATTGCTAAAAAACTTTTAAAGAAATTCATGTTTGAAATTTGTCTTTATTTCTGTGAATTATTTCCAAATGATTTGTACATTTTTTTTACTTGATTACCTGTATATTAGTATAAATATAGTAAATATTCTACTAATTAGTGTATTAAATATATTTTCAGATCATTCTAGACAAGCGTTCATATATAGATGAATTCATTAGATTGGCAAGGAAGAAACTTTTATTGGCATACAGAACAGCTGTTTTATAATATTATATTTTATTTTGAAACATTTTTTTTTCATAGTTATCCTTCACAATTCACGTCAAATGATTTATTTGTCACATGTTTATTTACATTATTTTTCAAAGAAAGGACTTTACAAATTTAGTTGTATATTTTCAATTTCATTTATAAATGTTAATAAAGAAAATAGATTTACATTGTATTTATATAGTATATCCTCTTCAGAATCATTTTCTTACCACACATACCATGGACTGTAGTTAAAGACCGCGCACATACAAAATATACATTCAAATTCTATTTGTTTTCGAGTGTTGCAATTATCACAAATAAATAAAGTTTTTCAATTATCACTTGTTACCTGGTAATTACCCCACTTCAAAAGTAATTAAACTTGAAAGAAATTTAAGCGATGTGTAAAAAATAATCAAAAGTTACTTTTATTTCGCAAAATGCTGACTCAAACTGTAAAGATTTTTATTGTTTTTCTAGCGTTACATTAAAAATATCAGAAATATCTTTCTACAGGCATTCAAATAAAAAAGAATAATTAAAATATACGGATTAAAATATACGAGTGACATTAAAAAGGCCGGAATCGAGATAGACACACGAGAGTACTTTACTGTTACGATGATTGTCTACTTCACTGCACCGACATTTGAAAACAGATTTACAAAAAATAATAATGATATAAATGATAAATGAAATTTAAATATTCTATGGATATGGCAAAATTGACAATCTCGGCAATATTTTCTAATTTGTACAAAAAAAATGAATAAATTCTCTTCACGTGTTGAGTGAATTGTAAAGCCCGCAATACATTACCCGTTAAACAATTGTGCGTTAATAAATTTGACTGCATAACCCAATAAATCTTAATTATTGCATCTTTGATCATCTGTGAATAACTTACATCGGCTTCTTTTTTATTTTGAAATTGAATTTATTATGTTACCGTAATAATAAATTTCAAACACCTGATTTTTATATAAAAAATGTAAATTTACAGTGGATTTCGTCAAGTTAATTTTTTAATCGTCTTTTCGGACAGATAAACTGTACCTTTAAAAAATAAATTAGATATTTGAATTAAACAAGTATTTTTCTTCAAAATAAACTTTAAATTTCCAAAATCGGATAATAAATGGAAAAGCTGTATGGTATTTTGTAAAGTAGCTATCCGTTGCGAACGGGTATTTACGCTTAGCACCGGTAAATTAGCGATCGATGTACCTTTATCGGGTGCGCGACAAGATATTTAAGCATTTATATAGGGTTAACCAGTTAACTGGGAGTGTCCGATCCCTGTAATATAAATCCGTGAAGCGGTTAAATACCGAATGACACCTTTAAAAAGGGAAAAATGTACAATCTCTTACCCGACTTCCCTGTACATATGCTATCCCAAATTCCATATTATATTCTTATGATTTTTTGAAGAACTGAATAACGTTTTCTGATTTTAAGCGATTTGGAATCGGTTAAAACACGCAACAGTGATACCGATTAATTTTCCATTGGTAAAAATGACAGTTACAATTAGACGTTACGATTTGACAGTCGGTAATAAACTTAGCTTTTAATAAAAGAAAATAACAAAAAAAACTCAGTTACGATTGAAAACAAAAACTTGAAAAAGATCTTAACCTGTTGTCCGTCTTCTTGCCTGACCAAAAACACTTTGCCATAAGAACCTTCCCCAAGAAGGCGGTCATACTGCAAAGCTAGACCGTTGTCCATCTTTACATGATATAAACACTGACGAAAAAATGAATGAATAACATGTTTTGGTTTGTTTTCATATTTTGTGGCAACTTCAAAATCGACTTCCGTGTAAGGGGGGCAACTTTGACTGACTTCCTTTTAAATGAACCCAAAGACAGGAACGGTGGGGGAAAATCCCACGATCGCCTACAGAAAAGCCGGGATCCGGGATCGTATTAAACATATAGTAATCCCGGGAATTGACCACCAGGTCTCGGTGTCGACGATAAATTATCGATTATCTCATGCATTTCGTCAAAGATATGCTTGTGATATGCTTGTTGACAATTTTAATGATGTTTTTTTATTGTTGATGGCTATGATATATTTTTGTATTTGAATGATTTTCGGTACTGTATACATGTTTCTTGGTTGGTTATTTCATATGTTTAATAATGAAAACGTTTAATTAATAACAGCCGTACTACAAATACTACAATTTGTACGGAAATAAAGTTTAGATTATTATTATTATTATTATTATTATTATTATTTGAATGTTTTTGTAGAGCTTTTTGAATAAGTTTGATTTGTAGTAGTTATGAAAAAAAAATCTGCTAACGTATTTTTTCACACATGAGAGAGTTAATTGACCTCAGAATGTCACACACCTAAAATCTTATTTTGGAAGTACATGTACTGGCAGTGGAAGTCGCTGTGTATTGGTTATCAAGTGACCATCATAAACATCATGATAAAAGTTTAATATACATGTATACATATATTCTTATATGATAATAATTATGTAATAAGAAAAAGTAAATATAAGTTGTCAATCAATTCATTTATTGATATATACATATGTATTTTCATAAATCATTAATGCAGGTGTCATTGGTAAATTATCGATTTGATAATTAACTCCTACATTTTTTTACAGATGTGTAATGATGTTATGTCAGTGTTCTTAAAGAAATTATGAAGTAGACTTGTGTATCTTTTTTCTGACGGAGTTGGTTTTGATGGTTTCGAGATATTGACGCAAATGACACGTGCCCTTTTATAATATTAGAGTAGAGACACCTGTCTGATGAACCAAAGTGTGATTGCTACGTAAAGTAAGATTAAGCCGGTTTTTTTTATTTTATTTAAATACATTTTGTTTGATTCGTCACGGAAAATGATGACCTTTTACATAAATCTTTTGATTTTCCTACTTAGATATAAATCTTTTAATTTTTTTAGTGACTTCCACTTGTCAAACAGAACCAGACTTGTCATGTTCAAATCATTTTACTCCTATCAATAAATTAGTATATTGTACCTCTAAAAAATCACATCAAACGAATTATCATTTTCTCTATTAAATCATTACGATTACTTGTACAATATTTTTAGAATATCTTTGATCTACCATATCACATTTAGGAAAGCCGGGATTGTATTAGATATATAAAGATCCCGGGATTTGACCACTGCCGTGTCATATTCAGAAAAGCCGGGATCGTATTTAACAAACAGAGATACCGGGAATTGACCGTCTGCCATATCACATTTAGAAAAGCCGGGATTGTAATAGATATATAGAGATCCCGGGATTTGACCACTGCCATGTCACATTCAGAAAAGCCGGGATCGTATTTAACAAAGAGAGATACCGGGAATTGACTGTCTGCCAAATTAAATTCAGAAAAGCCGGGATCGTATTAGATATATAGAGATCCCGGGATTTGACCACTGCCATGTCACATTCAGAAAAGCCGGGATCGTATTGAACAAAGAGAGATACCGGGAATTGACTGTCTGCCATATCACATTTAGAAAAGCCGGGATTGTATTAGATATATAGAGATCCAAGCTGGATCACATTTATAAAAGCCGGGATCGTTTTAGACAAGCAGTGTCTATCATCACCATCATCATCGTCGTCATCACCATTATCGTCATCACTTATAAATCAAGTTATTATAATATAGGGGAAATTATTATTGAGTGGCATAGTTTAAATATATATAATAATTGGTATATAACGAAGGTCAATACAAGTTGGCAATTAATTAATTCTATGATAATACACATGTATCTAAATCATATATCAGTAAGGTAGAAGTAGCTATAGTTCATTTTGAACAAATACAAAACAGAACAGAACTTTTATTTCGGATTTATACATAGTACATCATCACATACATAATAATATTATATTCAAGTAACATGTACTTTCAGTGCAATCAATGTAAAGAAATCATGATATAAATAATATAAAGAAATCAATAATTGTAATGAAACCTACGTTGATTGTTATTAAGCCTCAGTTAAGTGAGGATGAATATATTTAAGGAAGAAAATCAATATTAAAACTTTAAAATAAAAAAATTTTGATCTATCATTGAACATTATTTAAAGCAGCACGCCTCCAGATTCATGCTTATTTTCATAAAAATTTTGAAAATGTTTTTGAATGTTTTATATTGTGAAATAACCAAAAGGAAGCCATTTATACATTATCAATGGCACTTACAAGCCATGTAAATTACCAAAAAGTGGTCAAAATATGCATAAATAGACCATACTGCGTTAGTAACGCAGAAGAAATATAGTTGTACATATAAAAAATCAGTCATTAACTGCACATAACATGTAAATTATTACTTGAATCTTGAACCATTTTATGTTTCCTAAAGTCGTAGTACATATTTCTCAAGTTTGATTTTTTCGAAATATTTTGACTCATCTGGAGGCATGCAGCTTTAAAGAACAACATTGGCAGTAGCCTTCATTTCTATTATTCTGTTTCTAGCATATCTGCCAGTTTATATTCTTAGGTTGTATGCAGAAGCTCGTAATCTAGTTACAAATCGTCTCAAATGTTCAGGCAATATATCTAAATAACTTTCGTTACAAAACTTCACATATACAGACATGTAAATAAACACATGTTTCAGTATGATAATTCATCTTAAAGCTGCACGCCTCCAGATAAACCAAAATATTTAAAGAAAACCAAACTCGCGAAAAATGTACCAAGATTTTAGGAAAAGTAATTAAGCGGTTTAGAAATCTTACAAAGAACCAGGGATGTATATTATATATAAACGTTCCTGAAAAATCGAAAACCATGTGGCAATGACTTTTTTTTCAAGTATTATATATAGGATTCACAATAGACGAAAATAAGATTATTGTTAATATTAAAAATATATCCTTATAAAATAATAAAAAAAGTATTATATATGATTATGACACAAATTAACAAGGAAGGACATGTACCGTGGTAATAGTAATTAAAACATTAAAGTATTATACAAGTAAAATAACTTTGCCTAGTACATACAGTTTCACAATTTTAATTAAAAATGCACGTGGTTAATCTGTGCTTCGTAATTAATTTCTAAATATATATTATATACGTATAATTGACTCAAAGAGATTTTGCAAATGTGATTAAGAGTAATATGTAAATTAATATAATCTTTACTGTCACAGAAATTATTTCATTAATACAAAGATTTGTATCTGTAAGCGACGCTGGACAAATCAACAGAGTGCATATGTTGTAATTACAATTAAGCGACACAGGGTCGTGATATCATAAATCAACAGGGTGCATAACATTACATCAGATAACGTCACTCGTGCCAGTTATTTAATTATGATCCGACTTTAGTTAAATGATCATCCTAAGGGTTTTATGACATTGGCCATGTCTCACTGATTTGATCCCAAAGAATAAACACAGTTGTTGCAGAAGGAACATTAAATAGAAAGAACCCTTATTATACCCCCACCACAAAATGTGGGGGGCGGGGGCTATAATGGATTCGCTTTGTCGCGTCGGTCGGTCAGTCCGTCGGTCCGTCCGTCTCCATTATCGTGTCCGCTCTATAAATCCTATACCAATTGAAGGATTTTCTTAAAACTTGGCTCAAATGTTGCCCATGTGTCTGCTCTGTAAGTCCTACACTAATTGAAAGATTTTCTTCAATCTTGGCTCAAATGAGGTAATGTGCAGAACCCATGTTACACCTTTGCGGCTTAAGGTCAAGGTCACACTTAAAGGTCAAAAAATGACTTAGAAAATATTCTTAAATTTGAACATGTATTTGAATATTTCTGAAACTAGAAAAGGTATTTGCTTGAAATTTAAAATATATATGAAGTGTCACAATTAAGATATGCAGGTCAAGTTTCATAACTATGTATTGCATTTTGACAAAGTTATGCCCCTTTTTTAAGTCTTTAAATTTACATACAATCAAATATTAGACAATATGTCGTGTCCGCTCTATAAATCCTACACAAATGCAAGAATTTTCTTCAAACTTGACTCAAATGTTCACCGCAACCGGACAATGTGCAGAACCCATGTTACCTTTGTGCCGGCTTATGGTCCAGGCCACATTTGAAGGTCAAAAATTGACTTAGAAAACGTTCTGAAATTTTAACATGAACTTAAATATTTATTAAAACTAGAAAGATAATCATTTGAAACTTCAAACATATACGAAGTGTCGCAAGTAAGATATGCAGGTCAAGTTTCATAACTTTTAAAAAAAGTGTGGGGGATAATTTTGTATTGTATTTTGACAAAGTTAAGTCCATTTTTATGTCTTTAGATTTAATTACTATAATATTTCTTAAACCATAACAGACGTTTACTTGAAAATTAAAATTTATATGAACGGACTGGTTACAAGCAAGCTCAGATGACGAAAATTATACAATGCCATTGAATTATGACACAAGTTATGCCACTTTTAGGCTTAGAAAATGTTCTGATATAACCATTAATGCTTAAAAATGTTTTTGAAACTAAAACAGATATTCACTTGAAACTATATAATATATGAAGGGTCACAAGTAAGCTCAGTATGCAAAGTTTTTTCCACTTTTAATTACATTTTGATATAATTATGCTATTTTCTTAACTTCACTGCTTTTGTTTGTTTTAGTACATTCGGAAAATGAAAGGTTATTTGTAACTGTTTCGAACATGATTTGACAATATATATCTATACTATTACCTGTACAATTTGTCTTTTTTTCACCAGAGACAATTTCTTGTTATGTAAATGTATTTGTGCCACTAATTAATAAATATTCAGGGCAATAACAGAGCGTATTTTCCGTTCTTATACCGTGACAAACTTCGATCCCTGCTTAATTGGAATTTGTCCACAAATTTTGTATGGATGTAGAGAACATTTATCAGCTATAAACCATCACTGCCAAAATATCACATGTGAGAAAAATGTGCAGCTTGAGCAGAATTCGAAACTGGGACCCCCAGGATAACGTTCGGGAGCTTTACTGGCCTCTTACACATTTTCCGCGCTAGTAATAAACAGTTCAATACCATAACATAAATAATATTTTATTTGCCAAAATTGGCCTTTAAAATCCATAACTGATTTAAAGATGAGGTGCATCATATGCTAACCTCCAGTAGAACATTTAGTATGCTCACACAATGACTGGTAAAAATCATGCCCCTTGGGTAAATATTGGTCCCACCCGGGGTCACTTAGTTCATAGTCGTTACAACAAGCTGACAAGACGACTGTGTGAATGTGACCTTATTAGATTGTATCAGCTGAATTTCATTTCAACATTCAAAGATGTTTATATTGCACTTCCACGCATTCAATGTTTTTCTCAATTACAACATTTCTTGAACAAACAGTATAATCATGAATGATTAAAGCTTCACACAAGATGAGTGGACAATCTTTAAAGAAATCTATTAGGAGTATAAGAAATGTATAAATATACACGCTTCATAATTAACATTTTACATGTTCCCGGAGAATATGACTGAATTCATTGTTTGTTCGATGCCGCTACTAACGAAGGGCATATTTTGACATAATCTTAATAATTCATGCCAATTGCAAGTGCTTTATGGTAGGCTAAATTATATATCTGATAAATTAAACTGTATTATCAGCGTGAGAAGTGAGAATGATGTTTCATAAAACTCGAATGAGAAACGGTTACTTAACGTTTTCTGGAAAAAAAAAACAAACGGAAACTTACCAGAGAATGACAGTGTAAGCACTATGCTGTAAACTCACTTTGAAACTTCTTTATCAAAATAGAATTTAGGCTATAACTGCAAAAGCGTATGCATAAACGTACATTTACATAAATCTACGTATTAAGCAGTGTTTTTAAACAATGTAATTGAAAATGCGTTTTTCATATCCATTTTTAGCATAAGTAAAATATGTTTTAAAGATGTATATACTCATGTGGAAAACTGTTATTGAACTGATTTGTTATTAGATGAATGAAAGA
Organism: Ruditapes philippinarum; assembly: GCF_026571515.1. Taxonomy (NCBI): domain Eukaryota; kingdom Metazoa; phylum Mollusca; class Bivalvia; order Venerida; family Veneridae; genus Ruditapes; species Ruditapes philippinarum. The sequence continues at coordinate 126,054 of NW_026854361.1, read as the reverse complement.
TAATATACAAAGTAAGTTAATTGACAGTTTTCCGCTCATCACCATTGTCACTAATTATACAAACTAAAGGATGCTTTTTAATGGTGCCAATTGACATTTTCGATCCTTGGATGCGTGTATATGGGAGATAATCTTAAGCAGACTCACTCAAGCTGAAAATGCAAATCTCGTGCAAATAATGATGTTTTCATTTGCCGCGTGTGATCTTCAAACAGATATTTTTGATAAATTGTATATCGTACTTCTGGACATGTATGGTGAACATCATATGCATGTAACCACCTTTTCTCAGTAACGAACAAAACTCAAAAATGCCAAACACCTTAATAATAACCAATGGCATAGAAAAACTTTTAGTCAACCTAAACGCACACAAGATGAATTTCTCTGAAAAAAATTTGTAAAGCTAATTATCACATGTTGTGAATACAAGTACAAGTATCATTGAATGTTTTAATGACAAATACAAAATGACCTAGATAACTGATAACTATGAAGAAGATATTTTTTCTCATTACAACTTCATTGATGTTAAATATGAATCAGTTAAACCAAATAGGACTATCACGGTACTTTAATACTGCATATGTGAGTCAATTCCAAACAAAAATGACACATTTTCTTTCAAACACCTTGGAGCAGTTACTTCCCCTGGTCAGTATTAAAATTAAGTTAACCAAAGCATAATGTAACCGGTGCCAGGAGTTTGCTTTTCTCTATATAAGTTTATTTGTTTGTTTACGGTACTCATACCCAAAAATAACCCAAATACAATATCAAAGCACCCCATACCCCATTGAGTTAAATTAATTGAACTACAAGTATATTCATGTGAAAACAACTTCATGAGGCTTGAATATTTTATTAATAAACAAATTATGTCTTAACAAGTGATTTGATAACATGTGAATAATTAATCTGTAAATATGTCAATATATCAGTTCTAATTTGTTATCAGTTTCAAGAACATGGAGAACATTTGAGAACATAGAAGTATCGGTTTACTAAATGTAGTTATATTGTTGTATCTTGAGTAAATGATAATGTAGATAGAAATAGAAAATATGTTAGATACTTCATACAAAGCTATGATAATGAAATAACATACTTTATACTGAAATAACAAAATTCTCTTATTCTGTAATGTTTAGGAATTTCTTAATTAAATATAGGATACTAGTAATACCTTCTTATATCTACGAAGCCAAGTATCCCATGTATAGAATATTGTATCGTTGTAGTGTCCTTAATAAGGTAAACATATCTATAATTATTTCAGTACTAAGCATTTGCAGTTCCCAATAAGAGAACATAAATAATTACATATACTTCAAAAGAATTTCTTGAAGTAAAAAGTAAAACATAAATATGAAATATGTTAAGGTGTTATATAATGAACTTTGGCACATAAGATACTTTCTCGCAAACGCTATAACTCTGCAAATGCAGAACAAACATGTCAAATTTGATTATCATACGTAGTCTGTAGTGTCACAGATAAGTAGATGATTCATATTTTCCTTTTAATTCCTTTGCCTTGTCTAGTGACGGCCGTTTGATTGGCCTCGCTCTTGATCTGCGAGTAGGTAGTTTGGCTAGAGCGTCCTTCTCATTTTTGATGAATGATGTGTATTCTATAACTTCGCTCATAAGCGGGCGATTGTCTTTGTCAATTTCAAGACAGTTCAGAATGAGTGCTCGTGTATTATTGGTGAACACTTCCACTACCTCTTCTAAATTGAGCATTTTTTCAGGATCAACTGTTCTGATAAAATCACAAAGAGTCATTTTTCTCTGTTCTCTGAATACTACGGGCATTTCTACTTGAGCTAATTCTAATATAAATAATCCAAAAGAGTAAACGTCTGCAAATACTTCGTATTTATCTCCACGTAAAACTTCCGGTGCCAAGTACACGAAATCTCCAGTATCAATTCGTTCTGTGTCAAATGGAAGCTTGGCGAATCTAGGTAAACAAGCGCCTGTAAGTTGAACATTGCCAGCTTCATCCATCTTAAATGTTAAGAAAATAACAATATCAAGAATAATCAATTATTCCTAGCGAACATTATGTGTAAGTTATAATTTACTAACAGCTCGAGATAAAGGTCACTATAATAAAGGCAATACTTAAGCAATACATGAATATAGAACATTTCATCTAACAACGGATTTTTCATTTCATATATACCAGGAGAATTAAAAGTTAACAAAAATCTAATAAAATATGATTGGCAATATAGTTATAGTTTTGTATGCAGATAATTAGTAAAGGTCGTCACATTAAAAATTGGAACTTTACTCCTTGAACGTTGTCCTTTTTATTTAATATGATTTAACATTTTTCAACATAAGTGACTTTCATTATTCGAAAATGTCGTAATTATGATTATATTAATATTAATTAAGCTTTTCATGATTTAGTCTTTTAAAGCCATAAATTTATTCGTAAACTATTTCTCTTGATTTAATGGTTCCTATATATAGTCAAAGAAATCAATAGAAGACACTGATAAATTAAGGTGACTTCTATTTTAAACAAATCGTTTATAGTGTCATACATCATATATTCCAGCAAGGGATAATATAGACAAATATAAACACTTACCGTCACAGTGTCTTGACTGAGTTCCATATGGACGAGTCCTTTTGTATGAAGATATTCCAAGCCGCACGCCGTCTCAATTAAAATTTCGGGAACACTTTCCCGTTTATTGCAGAATGCACTAAGGGACCGTCTAACTGATTTTAAATCCCCCTCGTAAACAAATGCAGGCGTTATAGTTTCGGCATTATGAATACCTAAAAATTCTGCTATGTTTGCCCCTCGCCTTGTGAGACACCTGAAATAATATACACAAGTAGATAGTAAAATTAAATATATAACACAATTCCACTTTCTAATTTCTCATCAAAACAACTTTAAGTTATTTTTAAGGAAAAAAAACAGAAAAAAGCGATACAGCAAATGACTTTTTGATGTTTACCTACATATGCAATAAAGTAGGCCTTATTCATATGAAAAATAAAACGTGTATTCAGAAAACAATAAGTGTATCTTACATGTCCATCTCTAAAAAGGTAAAATTTAATGAAGATCAGTAAAAGATAGTTTTGTGCTCATACCTTAGTTTAGCTACTTCTGCATAAGTAAATTCTACTCCTGAAGAAGGCAGATAAACTTTGATCGCAACTGGTCTCTCCAGGCTATTTCTGAAAAGGCTGCCTGAATAAGTCACGGTCCACAATCCTCGAATGTCCCTTCTTCTACAAACGTCCAAATCTCCTGAGCTCCCACGAAGAAAGTCAGTTACATTAAACGCTACTGATACCGCTTCACCACCCTCAGATGGCATTTGTTGGATTTGTAACTCCCCGCGACTAAAATCAGCTACAAATATATAGCCTTCCCCGTATTCCATTAAAGCCCTTTTAAGTGCCTCTGTTGACGTCATCATTTCTTCATATTCCGCCTGGTGTAACCTTTCTGTCTCGATAGATTCTTCAAGCCGATTAACAAGCAGTTGATTGGCTAGAATCATGGCTGGCACCTGTCGTTCAACCGCTTCTATGTATTCTCGTGGTCTTTCAAGCAAGTATTCAGCTAGATGAGTCAGACCAGAAGTAGATTGATTAGAATCATTTAGAAGCTGGTCGTACATATCCTTTGCAGTCTTTTTTGCCATTTTCACGGGATCATCTTTGTATTCATTTACTTTCATTTTATTCTTTATCGGACTCATTAACATTTGGAATGGTTTTATAATTCTCCCCGCCAACTTGAGAGGCATTTTAGGTTCAGAGAGAAGATATTTTGTCCTAATTTGTGAAATTCTTGGCAAAGTTCTTCGTCTACTCATTCTGTTTTTCGATAAGTTAGACAAGTCATCGGAAGAAGCCGACGACGAGTCACAGTGAATTTGCTTTTCGATTTCTGCAAGATCTTCCTCTAGGAGTTGCAGTTCTATCTTCATTCCAAAGGAAAGCTCTTCTTCCAAAGATTCGATTTTTCTTTCATCTTCGTTCCAATCTTCAACACATTCTATAATCCTGTCATAGAAAGCTTCGTGTATTCTCATTCGAATCCATTGCCAGTCTCCTAATCCAGCGTCAACAGTTGGCAATTGTCCAGCCGACCACTCGCGTGTCAGCTTATTCTTACATTGTTCAGAAAGCAGGTATTCTCTCAATTCGCTGCACATCTCTTTAGATTGAACATCAAGTTTTGCCTTCAGTTCTTCAAGAACTGATTCTGATTTACACCGCAATTTTGCCAGTTTTTCTCTTGCTATTTCAGATTTATCTTTCAGATCCATATCTGAAAGATCGAGACGTCTAACTACTGTCTTCAGATGATGAATTGTACGTTTAAGAACATTTTCAATCCATCTGTAAAACGTTAAATGAATAATTAATAGATATTGTTTACTTTTTTGTAATTTTCTTTTATAATTAAACAGTTCATAAAGTGTCATAATTGAAGTTCTGGACATCTTAATATTACGTTAATTTCATGCAAAGTTTACTTTACATTTATTAAAATAAATGAATAATAATAATGAATTATCTAAACTAGTTGTAGTAAACGCACATGTAAAAATCTTTATCACACCTGAATTATGTTGAAAAACGTTTCAAGTCTAAAGCAATTTATTATTAAACAAAGTGCGTAGATACATGTATAACTCCCGAATTGTTTTTGTCTCAAATTAGAGGAAATTATTCAATTAAATGCCACATAATTTGGAAATTCAGTCTGTTCATTGACTTACTTGAACGACTGCTTTATTCTCCTTTCTAGTGAAGAAATGAAGAGATTTTTCAGATTGTCTAAAAACTGTTTGTAATTGTCATTGATATAGTCATTGTCAGCGTTGACATCTCGTAATGCTTTCTCTGTGGAGAAAAAGACAACCTGGGATTCGTCAAAGTTCGGCCAGCATTTGGACAGCTTATCTAAAAAAACAGTTCCGTATTAATTATAAAAATTGCAGATATCGATATGCAGGTATTCTTAATTTGAAAGAATAAAAGTAGATATTATACATAAAAGGAGAAATCATGAAGCTATGAACAAACATAATATAACGTGCTATTGGCATGCTGACCCGTATATATGTGATACTGCAAGAATAAAAACAATTACCAGATATCATTTACATGGATCTTTGCTAGGGCTATTTGCTTACATTTTTATACGTACAAAAAAGACAAACCCTTTGAGAGCAATGCAAGCAAAGTAAAAATGTGAACAATTTCTTATTTGGTTATAGATCTTATGCTATAATTTTAATTAAGACCTTAAAACGTATGAATAACTTTTACCTATTGCATTTGCTTTCACTTTGTCAAGTTCTGTTTTCTCAACAAGGTCAACTCGATTACATACAAAAAGTGCAGATTTAGGATCAAACTTTATATGTCGGTGTTTGGAGCTTTCGTCTGATCTTTGCATCTCTAAAACTATCTTCAACAATCCAAGTAACTGAAATATTAAAAGTTAATGTTATTACATGTGTAATTGTTTCCATTCTGTCAAGACAAGTAAATCAATAAATCAGTCAAGCAAGCAGTCAGTCAATCAATCAATCATTAAATAAATAAATGAAATGTCTTGCTGAAATCTTCAGAAGCATTTAGCATACTGAAGCATACTTAATAAAAAGTATATCAATAACAATATAAAACTAGAATATTAGTACCGGTATTTGATATGATGACTGTCAATATGTTTGATAAATAAAAGTATTCTAAAAGTATTATAAATAAAAGCCTCGAAAAGAGGTCATTAATATCAAAAGTATTTTCTTCTCTACTTGTTTGCGCATACCCTATCTTCTTGTACTCCGCCTGCATTGTCCGTTTTTATGATGTACATAAAGCCAAGGATAGTGTTGTTTTTTATAAAGTTGGTTAACTCTAATTCCAAAAACTCATTCTCGCCAATTCCTGGAGTATCCACAAATACCAGACCAGACTGAAAATATCGTCAATAGAATTTAGTTTTGTTTTATATAACTAAAACGCAGGAGAGTATATAAATTTATAAAAAGAAGAAAAAATAATAACAAACAGAAAAACTTACGTTCATTTTCTAATTAATACTAGGTAAAAAAACGAGTGGCTGAACTGAAAATGCAAAATTACTTTCGTCCAATATTTTAACAGACGAATTCAAGATGTATATATTACATTACTTGTATTGTTCTGTAAAATATAATAAGTATTTAAATAATGTACCTGCAACAAAGGCAGAGGTAAATACACTTGAACTTCTTTAATATTGTGATTTTCCCGCTCGCTGGCGGATTTCATAAAGGCGATTGCATGGAGCTTTTTAAGACCTTCTTCGTCCAGATCAAACTCTGTATCAGGTTTGTCCGATTTGTACAGTATACGTGCATGTTTCCGTCTATGATAGCGTATGATGGTTATTGTTGACGTGGAACTATTATTGAACACAGGAAGAATGTCATCTTCAAATAGTAAGTTGAGAACACTAGATTTTCCAGCTGATGTTTCTCCTGAAATCAAAAGAGTTAAAAAGTTGTTTTTTTCTGATTTTGAATTTATTGTTCCATTAAGTTTCATTTTGATATATTATTATGAAATAACTGAACTATTCAATTTTTTAAAAATCCGAAACCTTCACTGATCGTGCATATACTTCCTAAGAGATTAAGTGGAATTGTTTATTTCTACACAATGTTATATATTTTTACCCAGTTTTATGACAGTGTTCATATAGGTCTACAAGTATCTGTCGAATTCGACAATTAAAAGAAGCTAGGGGCATATTATAAAATTTGACAAATGATAGAATGCAGCATATGTACAAATTGAGAAAACTGATAATGAACAACGCAAAATAAATGATGATAAAAGGAGAATAAATTGTTGTAAAAATAAGGGACACAAAAAAAAATTACATGGATTGCTTGAATTCTATTTATCATGCACATCCTTTAGCTTTTGTGCATATATTCTTATTTTCTGTCGGTAAACCGAAACAAAGATATCTACCTGCAACAATCATAACGCATTCTCCAGTTTCCAGATCGTCAATGTACGCTCTACAGTCGTCAGCTAGATTGTCGCTTGTCCCCTCTGTTCTGAGTAAACCTTCTACTAACTGGCTGTCCCTTCTTGGTACCATATTTGGTCCTTGTTTATGAATAATGGACATCATGTCTGTCATAACAGACGTTAATTTCTTTCTCCTATTCGCGTCATCTTTACCGGCAAGCAGCATGTTCTTTTCGATCTGAAAAATAAATGTGCACAGTGTTATAACATTTATTGTTTCTTCTAGCAGTTTGCTATGTTTTGATCCGCTTTGGGCCCCTATATGTTTAGTTGTTAACAAGTAAATACATGCACATAAGACGGAGAGATTTTAATCATAACTGATCAATACGATCTATAATAATAATAAAAAGTTTTTAAAAAATATAAAGTTGCCAATTAAGTCTTGGACATAATATACGAGGGATGAACAAGATATACCCGGAATTACGCCAAAGATTGAATAATATTTAGAACAAACACTGTATTAATGCGTAACTAATTATAAATCATTATATGATGTATACATATACATAAATGCATTAAGGAAAATTTTAACATGTGGATCCATCGTGAGACATATCAACAAATCTAATGCCTGGACATTGCGACTTGGTTTGATCGAGTATGTTTATTTCATATTTTTCAACCGATAATATGACCTTTTTCAAAGCCAACGCGTTGACTGTTAATGTATTGCAATGACATAAAATGTGCAGCGGGGAGCAGCTAAAGAAGCATAATAAATTGTTTTGTTATTAAACTTTTTAATAATGCTTGACGTTTGGAACAATGTCACTTCCTTGATTCAACGACCCAAAATGTCACCCGTGTCGTCTGCTTTTGAAATCTTGTTGATTATTAAATAGATATTTTAGGAATGTTGAAAGGCATACTTAATTTTCATTTGAAAGCAAACACAATGCGGTGTTTTGATTGGTTGGGTATAATAATGAGCACAAGGACAATGTCGACTGGTGTTGGAAATATGATATGTTTGTATGTAATGTACACGTGCTCTATAACCGGTTTGAAGGTCAATCAAGTATCTAAATCACGTATTTTGAAATGTGTATGTGCATGCACAATGTATATTCATTTTATGATATTTAAGCTTTAAACTTATTGCAAACAATTGTATTATCACAAATGTCATGATAAGAATATAGTTTGGTTTGGATAAGTAAAAAAGAAACTTATTTCAAATCAAGAAAGAAAAAAAATCTAGTTTCTTTTATTCTCATCTTTTACAGTTGTCAAATTAGTGCCAGATACAATTTCGCAATATTTGTTAAATCAAATACAGATAGAGATTAATTTGTCTTTCCTAGAAAAAATACTTCTTAGAGAGTTGTATGATAACTGGGAGTTCATGTTGCAGTTTTTCTTATCATACTAAACAACTTCGATCGCTTTCATTCAAAACATAAGTACTTCTGAAAAAAAAATGAAAAAAATAACCAAATGAATTCGGAATATTATATGCATTGCATTTCAAATTTTAAAGAATCCAAGAAATCGTGCTTCGATCGGTTTCACTCCAAAAATAAAACAAAACATTTCTATGAAAAAAAATGAAGAAAAAAACCCAAAAAACATCGGAATCATGCATTTTAAAGACACCCTTTCCCCCACAAAAAAAGAGAGAAGAAATATGGAGCGACTTCGTACAAAGTAGTAGATCTAATAGTTTCAGTTATATTATCGATATTTCTGGTACAGCTTTACCTTTAATTTTCTGTTCCTTCCTTTACTTTTCTTAAGATGCATTATAAACCTTTCTTTGAGTTCTTCTAATGTCTCAATATTTTCTATAGGAATGTCATTATAATCCGCGAACTCATACGCTTCAAACACACCTTGAAGCTTAGTTATGTTATTTAGTGTAAGTTCCATTTGTTCATCTGCATCACCTCCGTTACTAGACGAAGTTGACACTTGTCTTTGTAATTCCATAACTAACTTTTTTATTTAAGCTAGATCTATATCTTCTCTCCAGTTTTTCTTAAATCTATTTGTCCTTCATTGCGTTTTAGTTAAGTTTATTTATTTAAGACTACTTCTTACATTTAGCAAACACGTTTGTTTAAATTCGTCATTACAAGTACATTTTAGTTTCATATACTATCCAGTCCACTTCGTTTGAAGTGTGTAAATAATCATGTGTCGGTCGGAATACCCATTTTTCCAAATTTAGTTTTTACTAATTAATGAGCGATCTCAACAATTCCTTGAAATCGCGCCCGTTTCTTTTGTCATATTTTGAATTCAAAGTGACAATCAATGCGTGAATAAGACCTGTTGAAATGCAAATAAAAATATAAAGACAGGGGTATTCCCAAGTTTGGAACACGATACATTCCATAGGTAAAGATGATACTATTTAAGGCTAATATGTAATAAATTTTTGTTCAAAGGAGGTTATTTTCATGAAAATATATTTCACATTATAGCAGCATGCATCCAGATTCATGCTACTTTTCATGAACATTTTGAAAATGTATTTTTAAGTAAAATATTGTGGAGTGAACAAAGAAAGTAATTTACATATATTGCAAACGGCATATTTTTTAAATCCACATAAATTACGCAGTAGAAATATGGTGATAAATACTGCAAAAACAATCATTAATTGCACATAGCATGTACAATATTATTTTGAACTTGATTTTTTTTACTTTCCTTTAAAACTTAAATTTTTCTCAAGTTAACTGTTTGATTTTCTTGAAATATTTTGGCTCATCTAGAGGCATGTATCTTTAATATTATCGGGACTTTCAGAAGCATTCCAGAAGCAGTAACAATTGTTACGATTATTAGGTCATAAAAGCCTTGAAAAAAACGTTTGTAAGGGTTTTTGGGTCAGTAGGTCATAGGTCAAGGTCACGGGGGCCTTAAATGTCAGAATGGTTTCCGCTGATTATCTTGAAAACTATTCATCACAAAGTTCATATTTCACATATTAATTGGCCATAACTAGTAGATAACCCATTGTTGTTGTCATGATGTGATGCATTAAATCATCGCTTTGAGACGCAGAAATCCATTTTATCTTATTATAAGCCGTCCGACTACCTCTGAATCAGGCGACCTGGGTTCGATTCCCGGATGGTGCAGGTCACTTCCGTTGTGAGTGATCATGAAATCTTTTCTTCGGTCATTTGCACTGTACCTCTGCTCTGGCATGTCAGAAGTTTCAGTTCCGTGCGAAAGTGGAGGCAACTAGTACGGGTAAACTTCTTGACAGCCTGCTCAGGAACAATGAGGTGGCTGAACTGTGCTCTAGTAAGTTCAATGTGGCTTACTGTCGTAATCCGAAGTGAAAACTACTAGCGCCTAGCGGCTTAGGTTATATTTTCAAACAACCGTTTATATAGGGCCATATGACATGTCAAAAATCTTTACAACTAATAATATAAACTTCTAGCAACCTTTCAAGCACTAAAAACCTCGAAAATCTAATACATGTATGACATTTCAAGGATTACCGATATAATTGGACATACGATACGTTTTTAATCATTGTGCAGACAATTATCTCTTAAACCATCTTTCTAGAGGTGTACTTCAGATCTTCTTTTTTTGTGGTATTAAGTCGAATGACGTGTTCTAGTGGGTAAAGAGTTCGCTCGAACAAAAAAAAAACAAACAAAAACAAATGCAACTTTAAGGAAACGAAATATATCAACGCCTACACGTGCCTTTTGGTACATTGTAAATGTATCTTCTGGTACCATGGGTACATGTATATCATTTTGAAACAAATGCCCTTACTATGCTATTTAAAAAAAATCAGTCGAGACAGAATGGAAGATTCCAAATATATGATAAACAAGATCAACAAGGAAAGGCGGCGTTCAATGAACGCAACCCCCATATGATCCAGCAACAAGAACCAGTGGCAAGGAGCCCAGGCGGACCCCAAACAAAATCAGGGCAGGGCAAAGACAGAGCACGGACAGGTTAATCATTAAATGATAAATAAATTGTAACTGATTAGAAATTCAAAGAAAAGAATAATAGGCCCACAAAGGGGAAGGGGACAGGAGACCGGGGGAAGGGGGGGGTAATTAATCAAAGAAATAAAAACTAGAGGTAATGGGGAAGATACTTACCGTAGACGAGAAAACAACAAGGGACACAAGCAAAAGTGTCACCAAAACAGTATGAAACAACATAGACATACATCTGAGGAACACAGAGGGGCGCCGCCTTGGAACGGTCAGCAGCATAATAATAATAATGACTGCTGGGGAGTTTAAACCGGTTAATGGTGCACCAAACCTCGCTCTTAGCCCCACCATGTTCCTTTAAACGAGACAGTGTAAATAAAATGAATCTCCGCCAAGTGAAATTCTAACAGTTGTCATGGTTTCAAAAGGTTAAATAAGTAAAACACTAAAATGATCATGTAGAAACTTATAAAAGTAAACCCAATGACCTTAACAAAAGTACTCAATGTCCTAAAGGAAGACAGAGCAACAAGAAAATCACATACAAGGGCCCGACGAAGCAATGCAGAAGACGAACATTAAGACAATTCAGTCCCAAAGGGCTTTACTGACCAAAGTTTGCATACTGACTAAAAAGTGAACAGCGCAAAACACTGCAACGATGTGCAGAATTATTTCGGTTTGCGCAAGCCGCATGGGTAAAGTTTCTGTCGGCCGCTAGCAGTCGAAGTGTTTGAACAATCTTAAAGGCACATTAAATAAATTTTTCCTTATACAATAGTTTTATAACGTTAAAATGATGGATTTAGAGCATGTTAGATACTTAACACCTGAAGAAAGTAGTGCAGAATGTGAAATTATTTGTCATGAAAGTAGCAAAATGTAAACAAATTAATATTTTGACTTCCATAAAAAATACTAAATCACTGTAACTGTACTAATTGTCAAAATGCAATAGGAGCAAAAGATAGGTCAGGTAATTGGCCATGAGTAACTTTTTGATAGCTTTAACAGGACACCAAAAATAAAAAGCTTTTGAGAAATAAAGATAAAAGCATTTCTGGAAATAATGGACCTTTAACTTGAACATCAGTTAAAGTTATAAACTGATATTTTGGCCTGAATTTTTAGAACTTAGCAAAAACCTTAGCAAAAAAATGAAAATAGTTGTCCAATGTTTTAAGTCCTGCCTGAAGTTAAAATAAATAATCTGAAGTAATATCAAATTTATGAAATATGAGTTTGCAACAACAACTTTGAAGAATGATATTTTTATATGATCATGGTCTGCACAGCTCGTTATTTAGTCAGTATTTTTACATGATCTGCACTGCTTGCTATTTAGTCAGCACTTATTTTGACATGGTCTGCAATGCTCGCTATTTAGTCAGTACTTATTTTGACATGGTCTTAACTGCTCGCTATTTAGTCAGTTCTTATTTTGACATGGTCTGCACTGCTCGCTTTTTAGTCATTACATATTGACATGATCTTCACTGCTCGCTATTTAGTTAGTTCTTATTTTAACATGGTCTGCAATGCTCGCTGTTAAGTCAGTATTTATTTAAAATGGTCTGCAATGCTCGCTATTTAGTCAGCACTTATTTTGACATGGTCTGCAATGCTCGCTGTTAAGTCAGTACTTATTTTACATGGTCTGCAGTGTTCGCTATTAAGTCAGTACTTATTTTGACATGGTCTGCAATGCTCGCTATTAAGTCAGTACTTATTTTGACATGGTCTGCAATGCTCGCTATTAAGTCAGTACTTATTTTGACATGGTCTGCAATGCTCGATGTTAAGTCAGTACTTATTTTGACATGGTCAGCACTGCTCGCTATTTAGTCAGTACTTATTTTGACATGGTCTGCACTGCTCGCTGTTTACTCAGTCCTTATTCTTACATGGTCGCTATTTAGTCAGCACTTATTTAAAAAATTTCCCTACAATGATATTGGGTTATTTTTTTTTTCCACCAATGTAAGATATTGGATCGTATATTATGACACTTATTACATGTTTGCTACAACATGCATAATTACATGTATAATGTCCTATAATTCTTTATAAGAATGATTATTTACATGTATTTGAAGTTTAATTGAATGTGTATTTCTATTATACATGTGTGTACATGAAGACATACATACATACGACTTAGATAGACTAATAAACTAAAAATGATATTAATTATAGGGAGAAATGTTCTTCTGTACACAACTTTTGTATTTCTTGTGGAATTTCAACCAAACCTTTATAGAACAACTATCACCAATGTCACAACCACTGTATATGGTAAAAATAAAAAAAAAAAAGATCAAACCACAAAACCCTGACATCAATATTCGCAAGGACAAATCGTATCAATAATTCGATAAAAATTTGTTTAAAATCACTTGAGAAATGTATGAGTTCAGAATAAAAGGTTTTCACCTCGACCGATCTTATAATAACCAGTATATAAATTAATTTCTTTCAAAAAAATCTGGTTTAAAGTCAGCGCACAAGAAAATGATATCATTTTATCTTTTTATCATAAATATTTGACATTGATATACTATCACTTCCTCAATTATTTAACAATGACATAATAAACACACATTTTCATTCCACATTTTGCATACAATTATTCTCTATAATATGATAGATTGGCTGGTATAGCTAGTACTATTACTAGTACTTAAATATTTAAACATTTTTTTTAAAATTTAATATAGAAATAATCAGTTAATGGCAGATGTACGATAGTCTACAAAGTCATGATTTAGTAATTTTAGCTTGACACATTGTTGGCACACGTTTCCGTTATATCTTGTCTAAAAATCAGCAGACTGCATATACCATTGTACTGCTTACAACAATTGTTGTTGTTGTTGTTTAATAGTATATATATATATATATTGCTTGTGACCGTACATTTATCTGTGGTTCAACTATTTTATAGAACGTATTTACGAGTTGTTTGTATTTTCTCTTCTTTTTGTACTTTGTTGTATATATTGTTTGGTTGTTCTATTCAGCTGTCCAAAGGAATTAACTGAATTGAATTTCACAGTATCGTATTGCGACCACATGTTTTTGTAAGTATACCTTAATCACAAAAATAAAAATTGTTGTTCTAACGTCAAAAAGGGACAAACAAATCTAAGATATCGGACGTACTTCTGTAATACAATTTTAATCTAAAACAGAATGGTTGTCAAGCATTCCTTCTTTTAACAATACAAACTTAATCTTAAATTCCTGCATTACATAAAATTGTATTTGCGGTCCGCCGGGTTTTATTTTGTTGTTTTGTTGTTGTTTTTTTTTTGTTTTTTTGTTTTTTTGGGGGGGGGGGGGGTATATTAAGTATATTTTTTTTTTCATAAAAGAATTTGTTCTGATTTTTGTCGTCTGCTAAAATATATGTCTCACTAATAATTTTATTTAATCGTGAAATGTATATTTAAAAGCGTATAAAAGGGATGAATGAAATTACAATAATGGGATCGGTAAATATAAGGATATTTAAATTTCTACTTATCATAAATTATTTTCCATTATGAAAAGAGACTTCCGTGTTGTAATAAATAGCGTTTCAAAGAATCGATTGTGAAATAAGTTGATATCAAAAGACGAAACATTGCTATAATTATTTATTGGAGATTGTCATACTTTTCAGTATTAATTTTAAGTTTGTTTGCCTTGGTTCTTTCTACTTTATTTCAATATAAACACTGGACCTTCCTAGTATTTAATTTCGAAAGTAAAATACATTTTTCTATGAAAATACCCCATCTTCATAAAAATATATAAACCTACATTTTCACTGGGATGGGATTTTTAAATGGAAATCAGACTTTAATGTAATTATAATTAAAATGTCAAGTTCCTGTGATGTAAAGGTCTTTTGAAGTAATTTCGTTTTGATGACTGTCTACGTTAATTGAGGTACGAACGACAACTCTGCCTTGAGAAATGATATTTAACCTCTGGAAATGAGACAAGACAGGCATTTGGACATCGTGAATTGAGTCTACTTCTCTTATTCACAAAGGTCCAGGAAACATCTAAATAAATCAACAGTAAATATTTGTACGTATCATAAAAAAGCAGAACACTTAAAGTGATACAAAAGCCAGATATTGTTCTTGTTACAGACCTTTTGGCCAATTTTGACTTGTAGTTTAATAGGCGCAAAAGAGCATCGGAAAGAAATGACTTTTTTATTAATCATTTCAAATTTGACAATTTTCAACGGATGCTGATTGTGCTACGGTCATATTATGTCGCCCCAACCGAGATTTTAACAATTTTCTTGAAGAAAATGCAAAATATTTGTGATCCTCAGGGACTTCTGTATTCAATACCTTTAGTCCTGAAGATCGGATATCGCATAAGAAAAATGCTAGAGGGTAGCGAAAATTGTGTTGCATTTACCAGAACCAGTCATCATCCTGTAATAGAGTTGTTCAGCCAGGTTGAACAACCTTATTGCTACATACTTAGTTTAGTACTTCAGCACCTTAAAGACACTGTGCACATTTATACAACTAATAGCACGAGATTATTATCAGTAAATCCAGTGTCTTTCTTTATGAATGACCCTGACAGATATAATTGAAAACAACAGACTTCTTTACCCTTTGCATGCTCGGAAAAATTGTCGTCTGCCAAAATATCGTCTTGGCCATCATGAAAGTTACTGTAAATGGCCAAAGGCATTTTTCATGCCGATTTAGCCAAATAAACTGTATAAACTATTTATTTTCACTAATGTTTTGGGAAGAAAACAACAATAATGGATGACTGTCAAATATCTTGGTACCAGGCAAGACGCTGGGATACTCTGTCCTGGTGCGAGGGCTTTAGTAACCGCTTTCGTTATGCAATAAACAAAACGTAGAAGTTCACTGACGCTCATCCCGTGACACACACGCCGTGTATTTATGAAATTGTATATGATAACATCTTAACTGTTTAACGAGGTAAACCCACAATGATTTAACTTAATTTATGGCCTACAATTTTGCGTGAGCAGCTGAACAAATTACTCGAGTAAGTGGTACAACTATTTTGTTTTGTATCCGTAGAAATAATATCAGTTGAGTAAGAATTTCTGACAGAGCGAAATTTTATGCTCACTATATTTAGAAAGCTAGATATTAGAATACATGATCCAAGTTTTCTGATTGGATTTACCAATTTTGTCACGCTTTAAAGAACGTATTTACAAGTATACATGTACATGATTATGTAATTAAATTATTTTAACCGCATCATATATCTATTGCACATGTCTATTATACAAAATGTATTTAGATATCACTACATTTAGTTTGATATTATTGCCCACATCTGACGTGTTGTCATTATAGGAAGGGAAATAAATGCTCATAATCATCTGCAAGAAAAACCCTATGACATAACCTGCCATAGTGCTTTGTTATTAAAGGGACTCCACAACATATGTGCATTTTTTTCTTTCATATCCTATGTCATAGCGTTCAATTCTTAACGCAATATCTTTTTAAAATGTCCTTAAAGGACTCCACAACATCTGTGCAAAAATTCCGGTCAGTATGTCATAGTGTTCAATTTTTAACGCAATATTATCTTTCCAATTAGTATGTCATAGTGTTCAATTCTTAACGCAATATTATCTTTAAATGTCATTAAAGGGACTCCACAACCTGTGCAAATTTTCCGATCATTCCCTAACCCCTTTTTTACAGAATAACCATTTTCATTGTTCAAAATGACCCAAAAGTAAAAAGCATTGCAACGTTTTTCACTTAATCAGGCAAAGAATTGCACCAACGATCTGTTTTCAATTTAATTAATTCCGAGCATATAATTATCTTGATAATCCGTAGCAGATTTTTTTTTCATTTTCTTGAACTATATAAAAAAAATCAAATTTTATGTTTTAGGCTCTTTGACCTTTAATGAGTATTGTTCATTAAACTAAACTCATTTAACACAAATATAACAGTCAAGTAAGGTCATATTTTAATTTTCTATCGGGTATATCGGTGGCTGGAGATGTAGTCTCATAAAGATACTGACATTTAAAATATTAATTTCAGTTTAAAATGAATTTTAATTTTAGTGCAGTAAAACGTTACAAGTAACGTATATTTTAAACGACCAAAATATAAAATTGCCAGTTAACGCAAAATGGTTTTATTCTCTATTGTGATTGCTGAAATAAGATAGGACACGCTGTCTAAAATGAATGCTGAGGGACTTTTGTATAAGTTGAAGTAAAGCTTGAGGGACATTGCGAAATTTTTTACTAATTTAACTAATCTAAGTTCGTGAAACATCATCAAAACTGTGCTATAAGCCTATAAAAAGTATGCGTATGATAGTTTTAAAGGGCATATAGAAGAAACTTAATTAGGACTTCTATTAAGTTTTTAGAACTACTGTGGTGGTGGTGTTGGCAGTTTCCACTCCGGAGCTCGGCAGTAAACCACACTGAATTTACCAGAGCAGCCACCGTATCGTTCCTGGGCATGCTGTCAAGCAGTTTACCAGTACTCATTGCCTTCACTTTCGCAAGGAACTAATAACTTATGTACATGCCAGAGCAGATTTACAGTGCGAATAACCGTAGAAAGGATTCCATCACAACGGAAGTGACCTGCATCGTCCGGGAATCGAAACCGGGTCGCCCGAAACACTGTCCAACGCTCTACCTAATTAGCTAACCGGACGGTGTCCTGCAATTACTGTGGTTATACATTGTTTATAAATGGAAGGTAACTGAAGGAAGATTTAGTATTGGTACCTCTCAGTCTGTTTATAAATCATTATATGGAAGAATAACTCAGAGAAATATAGCATGACTTTAAGCCAACAATTATGAAATTTATATATACACAGTCCTGTTATGTAACAAGTCATAACTCTTCAAAATTAAACCACACACCATTTGAAACAAGCCATCTTAAATTAAACATAAAGCACCTAGTGAAACCCCTAATTAATGTTTGCTCGCAGCGATACACAAAATGACCAAGGTGGTTACAAGATTGAACACGAAAAATACTCTTTTAACTAATGTACCTGTTTCTTTCTGGACTCTGAAAACCTCTGTTTTGTGAAATGCAACCTAAGTCTTTCTATAAAATCTTCTATATTCTCCAGTCCGTCATAGGGAACTTCGTGTTCATCACAAAGTTCCATAGCGTCTATTATATCTTCAATACCAGCCACATCTGGTCCGTCTGCAACGTCTAAACCTCCAACAGAATTACCTGTGTCTGTAAGGTTGGTCATTTTTGAAGTTTCCTCAGTCGTAGTTAATTAAAACTTTATCTTTATTACACTAGAAATGTGTATGTCATCCTTAGCGCACTTTAAATTATTCCTTTTAACTCCGATTTTAAAGGCGTAATTTAGCTTTTTAACACATTCTTTTTAGTATAAATACATGTATAAATTCCACAAAGCTCCAACATTTAGGGTACATACACTGCTGTGTTGGTATTATCGTTTATCTCCTTCTATCTAATTCATTCAAAAAAGTAACTATATACCCCGTGTATAAGTCCATGCATCAGTGGCCGCACAAATATTTGTTATTTATCCTTAAATTATCGTAAACTATTTATATTTGCTTTATGAATAATTTTAGTAAATAGACAACAAACAGACGCGTGTGTTCAGACTATTTTTGGTTAAATAATGATGATAAGTGGGGTGTTTATTTCTTATTATTTCAAGTAGGATCCTGGGTGCAAGCCTTAATCAAAGATAATTTCATTGACGTAAATCGTAGTAAAATTTAAATTTACGTCAAAATTTTGTCAGTACCAAGAGCAAGTTAGTAGGCTCTATTTGTCCTGAACAAAAGGCCAAAGAGAAAAAATTAGGATGTATGCGGGCCTTTAAAACGGAGAAGTCATGTTATTTTTAATATTCGTCTTTTAATAATACTCTAGTCTAGTCGTGACATGAAAGAAAATGCATTTCAAGTAGTAGGTACTTTGGCAGCAGATGTCACAAAGTATACAACATATTCTCGGCTTATTGAGTTAAGAATAAAAATATCAATTTTCTACGATAAATGATCCAAAGTTTTATTTAAGTATTTAAAAATACCTTTTTGTGAGTTTTACTTCGCATCAACACATTAGAGGTAACATGGCGATTTTCCAGTTTTACTGGTGGAGGAAGACCTCAGGTGCCCCTCCGTTCATTATTTCAGACACTGTGTAGAACAATACATTTAAATTCTTCTATGGTTCATTGGTAGAACCATTGAAGTTCCGCAAGTTTACTGGATAGCTTTTTCACATAGCATGAAAGAATAAGTTTAAGTTAAGAATTAAAATAAAATAATTCACATAATAAACTATACGATAATTTCTTTTTCTAAATTTTTCAAGATAATGCATCTGAAACATATTTGATTTCAATAATTGTGGCCTTAACTTGTAAATGTTTTGTATATTCAAATCTTAGTTATATTTGTTCTTTGTATTAAAATGGCTTACTTATTGGTTAGTACATCGATGGACCTTTAAAAGATTTAGTACCGCCAAAGTATATATGTTGACAAAGTTGACATGTTTAAATAAACTATTAAAAAGAACTTTAATTTGAAAATAAGTACTAACCGTGCATGGTTCTTATTGGGCTTATTTTGTCGAATATACATAAACATTCGCGGGGGAAACGCCGTATTTTTAACAACGCAAATGTAAATCAAAGCGCTGAAGGAACTTAATGTGTGTAGGTATTCAACATGTGCAATTTAGAAAAGATTCCTGTATGGCCAGGTGGTGAAAAATCACGACTTCGAAAAGTTGAGATATTCGGCAGTAAATATTATAAAATGACCCTCATGAAGGCATACATGATTGTGTATATATTCTTTTTCAAAATCTTATAATTCTAGAAATTTAAAATCGCACAGGCAGTTCAAACCGAGAGCTCTGATGCGGCGGGTCAACATATGCTCGATGGCAAATTTCGAGGAAAGTATCGTGTGTAAAAAGATGCCTCAGATTATTATTGTAAATGGCTCAGAATATGCCTTTTTCACTAAATGAAAAAGAAAAATACAGTCTATTCATTTTTTCTCTATAGGTTACAAGTTAACATATAAGTAATAAAACATAATTGAACATTGTTTCCATATTACATACTTGCATGCCAAATATAAAAAAAATAATTTCACAGAAAATTAGCTGATAAAGGGCATAACTCTTCCAATAATGAGTTGATTACACAACTTCATATTTTGATTGAACATTCATGCATTCCAAATATAAAAATAATCATTGAAATCCTTCAAAAATTATTCTGTTCTCTCAAAAGGAGCATAACTATTTATAATGAGTTGATTGCATCCAAACTCGAACTTTACCCAAGTTTTGATATATCAAATATAAACACAGTCGTTATCTTCAATAGTTATGCTGCGGAAACTAATTGTGTCCACAGACAGACGAAAAATAACATTCGTTTGCTCTCCTTTCAGGTGTTATAACGCAATTCTGTTCAAAATGTAGGAAGACTATTAACAATGTAATAATGAAATTTGCTGGTAATGTATTCATGTATGTCTTCCAGTTTTAGATTACAGTTTACAATTATTTGGCTAAATCGGCATAAAAAAATGCCTTTGGGCGTTTAGAAACAAATTACCATGCTTTAAATATGGAACCGTCTGTTTAGGGAGAGCTTTGGTACCAAATTCTGCAAATGATTGACTGTTTCAATATAAATGAGCCGCGTCACAACAAAACCAACGTAATGGGTTTGGGACCAGCATGGATCCAGACCAGCCTGCGCATCCGCGCAGTCTGATCAGTATCCATGCTGTTCGCTTACCAACCCTTTTACAAGAAGAGAAACTGATAGCGAACAGCATTGATCCTGATCAGACTGCGCGGATGCACAGGCTGGTCTGGATCCATGCTGGTCGCAAACCTATTATGTTGGTTTTGTTGTGACACTGCTCAAATGGGATAGTTAAACAGCTAACAGTACAAGGTTTGGTCATTGATCAGGCATATGGCACGAGTACAATATAAATGGTTGCATTTAAAATTGCTCAAGATCCTGAAACGGGAGTGAACAAAATAGTCTGTCAGACAAAACACGGGTAATCAAATATGCAAGCTCTATTCAGTTTTATGCGCACATACAACAGTTTAGGAGACAACACAAAGAATGTTATAAGATATACTTTTATTAGCAACAGTATTTTCAAGATGAATATTAACAAACAGTATAACCAAGATGGACGGACATTGCTTAATGCATGGAATGTATTCGTAAAAATGTAAACATATATTCTAATCAAATATGTACATCCTAACCAAAATAATGAGTTATCAAAAATGAAAATCAAGTTGCACAGCTTGACTGCTGAGGAAAATGAAAATTTAACATGGTAAAAATTTTCTCAGTAAACTCTTTCCAGTGGTTTATTAAACGAAGGTATTGTTAAAACAGAAATGTGTCCAAGATATACAGAATTGATGCCCCCAATTTTTGTCAGATTACAGACAGACACCCTGACAGTAGGATAGGGGAAATACACATTTTGAAGAGGACCACTGCACTTCAATTCTTTTCTTTTCAAAACTCCAAAATGAATACATTAACAAGAATAACTTACAGGTGAAATAATCTATAATAATTTGAAAAAAGTGTTTCTTAATAATTGAGTTTACTAAGAAAATTCTTCCATTAAAAAGTCATTAAAATGAAAACTAATGATTATCACATTGCATCAAAACATTTCAATTAACATCTTTACAATATTTTATACTAATATTTACATTCTTCAACAAATAGTATGCTTCCACCATGTACCCAAAGTCGGAAAAAAACCCTCAAATCTTTGTCAAAAATGCCACTGAAATTTAATATTTAACTTTACCTAAATAGGATATATACACAAATTTAAGTTTTACTTAATATATAGGATCAAAATACCAGTTTAATTTCACCTATACATGATAAAATACAAATTTAATTTTACCTAAATAGGATAAACACAAGTTTAATTTTACCTAAAAAGGATAAACACATGTTTATCTTACCTAGATAGGATTAACACAAGTTTAATTTCACCTAAACAGGATAAAAATACAAGTTTAACTTTACCTACATAAGTTATACACAAGTTATCTTTTCATTTAGAGCTACTTTAAATAATTCTAAGAAAGTTTTATAAAGTTAGTCTGTAGTAAGCATCATAATATTTCTTGGATGAACGTTGTGAGTTAAATATGAAATGATATATTACACTGAGAAAAACAAGGATGTTATGAGATGAAGAAGTATTTCAATGTTCTATCGATTATTTCAGTCCACTAACATAGAATATATTTGTTTGTTTTCAGTGAAAATATAACTTATATCTCACATGTGATTTTTTTGAAATGATATAAAAACCTTACAAGTCTGTAAACATGATTATCTTTAAGACAATAGCCAAAATATTATATACTTAACAATAAAATACATGTGGATAATTTTATCAGTGAAATGAATTTGATAATACTCACTATAAATTTTATTTAAATTAGTTTTAAATAAGGGTTGTTTTTTTGTTAAAAATAGAATTAACTTTGAAATGACTTATATTTCACTTGAGCTAAAATCTACTAAGAATCTTATATCATTTGAAAACAATGAACAAGTGAGATATAAGTTATATTTTCACTGTAAATAAAAAATATCTTCTATATAAGTGCACTGAAAAAATTAAATAATCAAATGCAATTTAAAGGTCAGATTCTTTATACAATACCTTTCATATTCAACATAATTTTCTTTGATGTACATAAAAATCCATTAAATTCTAGTATAATAACATTTTTACTGTTAAATCTTAAAACTCAATTTAATTTAAACTCTGGAATATACAGCATAATAAATAAATAACAACAGATTTTATTTTACAGAAGAATTATCAACAAATTGATGTATAAATTGCATTGAATTTAACATATAAATTATATAAACTTTGCATTGGTTCAAAGTTTAAGTCCAAAACAATAGCTACATGCCTTGAAAAAACAAAATATAAAATTACCACAAAATTAAAGTCCACTGGACTAGAATTACGGTCATATATAAAAAACTACTGTGTTACAGACTATATAGCATATAAAATATAATTTTTAAATCTACTTGTCCCATATATAAAATAATCTGAGTTTTGTTGTCTTCGTTATTGCCTTTCATAAATTATAAGATTCATATTTACTATATAAAGACAAATAAAATAAAGAAACAAAAAAATTATAAAGAAAATAAAGATTATGTCAGGAGGATACTGACAGTCAACTCTTTCCTATTTAAAAATATAAAAGCTTATGTCAATTAAGCTTTAAATGAACCGTGTCATGACAAAACCAACATAATGGGTTTGCGACCAGCATGGATCCAGACCAGCCTGCGCATCCGCGCAGTCTGATCAGGATCCATGCTGTTTGCTATCAGTTTCTCTACTTGTAATAGAGTTGGTAAGCGAACAGCATGGATCCTGATCAGACTGCGCGGATGTGCAGGCTGGTCTGGATCCATGCTGGTGGCAAACGCACTATGTTGGTTTTGTCATGACACGGCTCAAATTCAAGTTGAGCTGAATAAATTTGGAAGAAATTACCATAGAGCTTGTTTTCAACTGGGCCTTGTAGTACTATTCAGAGAATACTGTCAATTATATGTAAATCTGAGCCTTAAATATCAATTACATTTCATGTCAATTAGAGATTAATGTCACCAAAACTTAAATCATTAATATTATTAATAAGATCATAAAACAATAAGCTCTAATGTCAATTTCGAAATTATTACCCCTGTTGTTATGTTTTTATTATATTATTTAATTTGTTACATTTATACATCACTTCCCATTCAAGCAAACGAAGACCATTTTGCCAAGACTTTCTAAAGTACATTTGAGTACAAGTACTTTTTTCATATCCGCATTCTTAATTTTAAAGAAAAAATCATAAAAAAAAGCAAAAAAACAAAAAACTTAATAAATAGGCATCCATTTTCAGCAATAGGATACATATAATTAATTTTCTCATCCCAAAATTTACATACAAAATGTAAATTAATAGCAAAAAACGTACGTCTTTAGATAAAATACCATGAAAATTAAGAAATACCGGACCAGATGTCATCTTCTCTTCACAAACCAGAATGAAAATATTTTAAGATTTATTATGACACAATTACGACATCAGTGTCAGATATCCTTCATGAGCATGGTTTCATATTCAATAGAAATTCATGGTTCAAAAATTGAATACAGAATTTAACAATAAGATGTTAAGTTATTTTAAGCTTGTTTACAAAGTATTATCTTTCAATCTTATTTCGGTGAATGTCTTAGAAAGTAAAATAACATAAATAAAAAAACATAAGTTTACAAAAGTCGTTCTATACATTGTATCTTCTTGTCAAGACTTGTTAAAGACATTCAAACCATTACCCTGTTAACTTTCTTTGTGTAAAGCACTATCCCTGCTTTGAATCAAAATGGTCTAGTAAAAGTTTAAGGTGATTTCAATATCATGATACAAAAAACAGAGTGTCACTAGACAAATAAACAAAATGGCTGCTGCCCAATTACAACATTCTGATATTAGAATCATTTAGAATTAGAGACAACGGTCCAGGACAAATCTATCAGGGCCAAAACACCATTTTTTGGGAAGGGGCCTCAGCCTTTTTCTTGGGGAAAATATGCGTGATTTTGGGAAAAGGGGTCTCAAATTTAACACAAACTTTTAACAAGTTCTTCAAAATAGAAAAGCAAAAAGCACTGGGAAATACTAATAAGGCTGTAAAAGACCTTAGGGTATGAGCCCCCTAGTGGGCACTATAAGGATCTATAAAATTGACAACATAGGTCAGTTATATACCTTAAAAGACACAAGAATGCAAAATTTAAACAAAGTTTACTGTATGGTTTACGAGTTATGAAGATTTTTCTTAAGTAAAACTTGGCTATTAGAAGGGCTCTTTTTCAGAAATGAGAAACTCTAAATATTCTATTTTATAATCATTATGAAAAAATGTTTTCCTATAGAACATTTCTGAGAAACAAATAATAGCATTCAGCTAACAAATGACCCAGCAAAATTATTGTTTGTTCTCAAAATGTTTGAAATATGTATATAAATGTTACCCTACCCCACCTATTTTAAGTACTTGTTTGATCATTTTTCTACTTGGAGGGCCTTATTCAAAATATCGCTAAAATTTACTCAAATCAGGGGCTGTTTTCAAAGTTTGCATAAATTTTCTTAAAAGTATATTGGTTTCGCTTGTCAAATAGAAAATACTTTTACCGTCTAGTTTTTATTTTATTAGACTTTGAAAATATCAGGTACCATATTTGATAAAAATTTGGCACAATTTAGCCAATAAATACCAATAATAATTTCATAATTAAAATGAAACACTTTTTTCTTCTCAAGAGTGATATGAGAAACACAAATAATGTTCAAAGAAAAAAAAAGAAAGAATAAAAAGTTGTCGCTTATGGGGCCCCTCAGTTACAATGCAGTTGACAGTAGTTCTAGCCTATTTGAGTACTCTTCAAAGTGGAGGTAATGCATTAGGTGGATCATACCTTAATTTAACACCATCATCTAATTTTGTTCTAAATTCTATGGGAAATTTCAAAAGACTGGGGAATTTTCAGGACCAAACTGGGGTAAAAAAGAGGCTAGTTTGGTTGGGAAAGCAGCCTATATTTGGCCTCTACAAAGAAGTTTTTCTTTTGCCCTGTCTATTATTAAAAGGATTATGCACTGTGAGCACAGATTTTAACCATAACCACCCTAAATTTCTTAAATGGACTTTTACATCTTTAAATCTGGACAAAACCATTTATCATTTTTGGGAAATAAATATAGACCGAATACAGAACAGTTCAGATCATAACTTCTGGTGTGCCGGTTGATTTTGGTAAGCAATGGCGGCATCAGTATATACAGTTGCCTCCTGCAATGTTAAAATCTACAGCACCTGTCACAAGAGAAAATTCAAAGTCATTATTGAATGAGAACTCAGTGAATTTAAGCCAACTGATAACCAAATGGCCTTCAAATTCAATTTTATTATTGATACATTTGTACTTTGAAAACATAAAGACTATAAAATCACTAATTGTTAAATCTTTAATAAACTACTTCATAGCAAAAGGACATTGAATATGTTAACCCCCCCCCCAAAAAAAAAAAATCAATTCCTTGATCACACAACCCAGAAAAAAATCTGAACAAGTGACAACATTAATTTTATGATTTTGTCTGTATATTGTCAAGATTGTAATACTTAAAAATGAAAAAAAAAAAACAAACAACAAAAATTCATGTTATTATATATCAACATTAACATTAATCTCCCGGAATGAAACGATGAAAATATATAACAATAAGAAACTGTATCATTATGTAACACTTTTTGTTTGATAGAAAAAAAAAGAACAAGGAAGTTTAGATTTAACCCTGAATTAAGTATATAAACCAAGATTATAAAAGGCAGGTGTCTTTTGGTTCACGGCCGATAATTACATATTTGGTACATATAATCAAGGTTTTCTTTTTCCTAATTCAACGCATGCTTGAATAATGAATGAATAAATTACATAATTTACCCTTATATCTTGCTAAATATCTTAAATAGACTTGCCAACCATTTTAATCTGGACAAAACCATTTACCATTTTAGAGAAAATTTCAAAATATATAATATTATTGACTGAATAGCAAACAGTGAAGATAATAATCAGATAGAATGGTCGCATAGGTAGAATAAGTTGCCACCAGCGAGTTGAATCAAATTTTAACTATCTATGACAGAGTGAATTTCAAGGAAAAATGTTTTCAAAAGATTTAGTTACTTTAGATTCGTACTTAATGGTGTATAAAATATGCAATTAAAATGAAACGATGTGTAAATTTTTCATCAAGTTTTTGGGCTGGTGTTTTAAAGGCAAGACCCTACTGGTTTTGCGACATTGTGCAGTCTATTCTGTTTGTTGTTACCAAGGCAAATGCCAGAAACCTAAGCTCATTTCTGTGAGCATATGCATCTGCAAATAGTTCAAATAGGTCTACTTTTACAAAACTTAATGTCAGCATCAGCTTGCCACGCATTTTGCTACTGTCCTGTTAAAGGGGAAGTTATCACTGTGCAAGTTTGTTTATCAAGTGGGCATTTGGTAGACTGGCTATCACATTGTATTGCAGTGACATATTTGTAACATTTAACCTTTTCAAGACATAGACTTTCCCACTCGATTTGTTGAAGTAACCTGATCATGTTTTGTCAAGATATTAATGTATTCTTACTTATTTTTTACACTTGTATGACTGTCTGTGACATCAGGTTGATAAAAGAGATACTTTGTTTGTTTGTTTGGGTTTAAGTCACACGGACACAGTATAGGTCATTTGGCGACATTCCAGCTTTACTGGTGGAGGAAGACCTCAGGTGCCCTTCCGTGCATTATTTCAGGCATGAACGGGCACCTGAGGAGAACCACTGACGTTCCGTAAGCTAGCTGGATAGCTTCCTCACATGAAAGAATCCAAAGTCCCTGTCCGGATTCAAACCCACAGCGGTGAGGGGCAAGTGGTTTGATAAAAGAGATTTTTCCTACAGATTTAACAAGGGAACTTTTAGGGTTTTTTGTTTTTGTTTTTTTTCTTTTCATATTTGACATATTATAAAACATCATCCTAAATATCTCAGTTTCTTCTCATTTTTAAAACATAAAAAGTTATGAATTAAATAATGAAAGAAACACTTAAAATTGATCTCAAAAAATTGGATGGTTTTACAACATTTACAGCAATTTTGACAAGAAGTTATTTTGGCCTTTTTTTTTTCTTTTACACTGATCCGATGAAGAAAAAAAATGTATCTGAAAAAGATCAAACAATGTCACATGATCAAGTGCAAATATGTCAACCAAAGGTGATATTTTCATCAACATTTTAATGCTCTAATGATGTGTGGTTTTGCAACATCTATAATCAATTCATGATTGAAATTTAAAAACAAAATATTAATTTACAACAAATCAACTTGTCTACAAAAATTAATTTGCATAATTTTATGACTGAAAACTATAGGTGTAGTGAAATTGCAAGTTTAACTTCTTATTGTTTATTTTCTTATTTATCATAATTGCAAGTGTAAATGTAAATTTTCATGAAATTTTGAAAATGTGTTTAAAAAGTCAAATATTGTGAAGTGAACACAGTAAGTAATTTACACATTGCAAACAGCACTTACAATCCATGTAAATAACCATACAAGGTCAAAAAATGCAAAAATAGCCTTTATTGTGTTAGTCAATCGGTAAAATATGGCGATGAATACTGAAAAATGCACGTAGCATGTAAATTATTACTTCAATCCTTTTTACTTAAAATCTTAGTATATTTTTCTCAAGTTTGATTTAGAAAAAAAATATTTTGGTTCATCTGGAGGCATGCAGCTTTAACAGAATGAGTTGCAGGTAAAAAGAAAAGGATTTCTATTCCTGTGTCAAAAGTTTGCATAAATAGACAAAAAAATGAAGGCAATAGAATAATACCAAATTTATGATATTTGACATGACAGGAATAAGTGACTTAAATAATCTTTTATTTCATTTTGGCATTTTGGTAAAATATGTTGTTGTACTAATTTTCCAATTACAAAACAAATTTTTGTACTTGAACCGATTTTGATGAAATAAAGTTTGTATTATATACAATATACAGAATCAATATTTTCATACATTTGCTAAAATATTTTTCTTGTCTATTTTTCTTTTTTCAATAATCAATACATGCTTATTAGAGTGCTAAAAGGGATGGAATTGTCTTCTTTTTCTTACCTTTCCTAACTCACACAGTAAGAAATGAAAGAAAATAAAATTAAATAAAAAAAAGAACCTGTTAATAGAAATTTACAACAAAGTATTATATTATTATTAGATTAGTATGACCAAAAATTTTTTTTTTTCCTTCAAAATGATTATATTTTGATTCCATTTCTAATTAAATAAATAAATGTCAAAATATTGTACACAAAAATTGCATTACACCAACTATCAATGATCACAACAAATCTAGATTTGTATCCCAAACAATTATCAATGTTCGGTCATCCTAAATGACCACTGGTCATCACAGTGGTCAGTTTAAAAAAACAACAACAATTATTTACTGCCCATCAAATCCTTTATCACAGTCGTCAAAATAATGTTCCATTTTCAAGCTTTCCTTAGTTTCCAAATCCTGCACATTTGTTTTATTTAAACCCAACTTTTTACAAGTACCAATAACATGTAAAAAAAACATTTCACATGTGTAACACATTTACGTTGGTTTCATTTTACATATACCAATTACACACCATATATGTGTAAAAACCAATAAATATATCACTGAAGCACATGTCTATCCTGTTGCTCCACTCAATGATGTTTCAGTTAAATTTTCTTCTTTTTGCTATGCAGTTTTAAAAATTATATTGCTGCATCACACATTTATACATCTGTGTTAACACAATGCATACAGACTTCAGCAACATAAGTTAGCACTGAATTTACATATTGCATAAAGACTCGCTGCTCTGGCCAAATTGCAAGTCATCAAACCAGTTGATTAGCAGTTAAACTAACCAAAGCCTAAAAATATATCATTTCATAGGCTTCCAGATGTATGATTAAATTTCATACAAAAAATCTCAAGCCAAGTACTTATGCTTAAGTTACACTGCGAAATATGTAACACATAACATAAATTCACAGACATATTGGACTTTCCCTCCTAACTTATCATAAGTTTCATAATGTACTCTCATCTACTGGTGCATCAGAATCTACCAGCAGTAGCTCGTCTGATGTTGGTGTTTTTATACGAGGACTCTTTTTCCGTTCCCCACTTCGACTCCGCCTTCCTTCTCTTGAACTACTCTTTTTCTCCTTTTTGTGTTTCTTACTTTTATGATGTTTATGAGAAGGGGAACCGGACTCACTTTTGCTAGGTGATGTTTCCCGGCTTCCTTCTATAATTTCATCCACCCACTGTTCATACATATCCTTAGAATTGGCACTTTCGGCTCTATTTGCCTCATCATTAGTCTTAGCATCAGTTGCAGGTGCAACCTGAGATATATTTGTAACATATTTGTCGTCTGCTTTCACAACAAAATGATCCAAATCAAACTGTATACTACTAACTGTTCTTTTAGTATCTAAACTAACTGGTCTTTTACCACTACTTGCTTTCGACTCAGTTCGACTTGTATTTTCACTATCGAGACCGTCCAAACCAAGATCATCACTGTTGTTTAAGTCTAACGGTAAGGGTGTTATCCGATTCATAGAAAACTGCTTCTGAAATTTAGGACTAGTTTTTGGGGTGCCGTTAGGCTTTTTAACAAATTTCTTAATAGTTCTGGCAGAATTTACATGCCCATTTGCCATATGATTTCCAGCCTGTTCTTCAGTCTGTCCAGTTTTCTTATCGGATTTTTTATCAGGAGAAATGTGTCCGCCTATATTATTCGCTAGACCTCCTGGTTTAACATGTTCTGTGCTCTCTATAGCAGACGGATTTTTTGTAAATGCCTGACCTTTAGTCAGGTCAATATCTCTTTCCCATGCTAGCTGCGCAGTAATATTTGTGAACTTTTTGTCGTCATCAGAATCAGAATCAGCTGTGCTCTTTCTAGGTTTCCTTGCTGTTCTTTGTAACTTAAGTGGCCCTGTTTTGCCTTTCTTTTTCTGATCTTTCAGTTGTAATATAATCTCATGACCAAGTTTCTGAAAATGAAATACAAAAATAAAATGCAAATTTTGAAACTATTTGTGAATAAATGGACTTTACTTTTGAATATTTGGTTATCTTAGTTTGATACAATAAAATAGCTGTTGTCATTTCATAATAAATGATTGCAAATTAGTTTTGAGCATATAAATACAATATTTAAATCAATTTTTCAAAGTTGTCCAAATAATCTTATTAAATCCAGATACTGAATTTGTGAAAGTCATAAAAAGTTTGATTTTCACTAAAGATAGGAGAAAATATTGCACACATATCAACACTTCATCTAAACATATTAACTTACATCGATACAAGATAATTACTTACCATTCATTTAATAAATAACTTACCATTCATTAAATAAAATCAATTATAAACAATTGAGTGATGAGTGCTCAACAAACACCCCTTCCACAAAGAATAAAACATTGCCTAACAATTCTATGAAGAGAAAATCATCCTTAAAATTGACCTTAATCCCATCAACTTCTATGCAAAATAACTTCTTATGTAATATCTAGGAAATCACTCGTTATTTAATGACTATAAGAAGAAATGTGAAAAAAAATCTATTTTCATTCTTAGCAGCACTGACTTTGACTCCTGTCATATACAAACAAAAACATAAGTCGGCAAAGTATCAATAAGACAAGAGCTCCGTTTGAGCTGGGTGATGCTCCCCGAATAGGTTTTGGACACAGGAAAGTACACCTCTTGTAGTTTTAGAGTTATGTCCCTGGAAAAAGTTCAAAATGCAATAATTCCAAAATTAGGCAAGGCAGAGTAACTGTTCTTTCCACTGCACTTCTAATCAACGAAGTTTCTTGTTGATACCTCTTATGGTTTCCGAGTTATGTCCCTGACAAAGTTCAAAATTTAAAAAATGAACAAAGGGCAATAACTACAAAATTTGGAAAGGCGGAGTTCATGTTTTTGTGCACTACACATCTACCCATTGATATCTTTCTACCTACAAAGTATCATGTTGATATCTCTTGTTGTTTTAGAGTTATTTCCCAAACAAGATTTTTTTAAAAGGGGAGATAATTCACAAATTGGGCAAAACAGAGTTATGTTTTTTTGTTTTTTTTGTACTGCACTTTTACTCAATGAGTTCTATCTACCAACAAAGTTTTATGTGGATATCTCTTATAATTTTGGCGTAATGTCCCAGACAAAGTTCAAAAAGTAAAAATAAACAAAGGGCAATAACTCCAAAATTAGGCAAGGCAGAGTTATGATTCTTGTGCACTGCACATCTACCCATTGAGATATATCTACCTACAAAGTTTCATGTTGATATCTCTTATAGTTTTACAGCTATGTCCTGGACAAGGTTTTTCTAAAAAGGGAGATAATTCAAAAATGAGGTTTAACAGTTATGGTTCTTTTGCACTGCACTTCTACTCAATGAGATCTATCTACCGACAATGTTTCATCTTGATATCTCTTAAGTTTTAGAGTGATGTTCCAGACAAAGTGTTAAAATTAACAAAGGGCAATAACTCCAAAATTAGGCAAAAAGAGTTATGGTTCTTGTGCACTGCACAACTACCCAATGAGATCTATTTACCTACAAAGTTTCATGTTGATATCTCTTATAGTTTTAGAGTTATGTCCCAGACTAGATTTTTCTAAAAGGGGAGATAATTCAAAAACCAGGCAAAATAGAGTTATGGTTTTTTTGATACTGCATTCCCCTTAAATGCCCTCTACCACTGTATGAAGTTTAAACAAATTATCTCCAAGGGTTTTCAAGTTATGCTCCAGACAAGACAACGGACGGACAGACTGACAAGGTGGCAACTATATGGTCTCCCTTCCGGGAGCATAAAAATGTTGACTTATAAGAGATCCTATAACTTGTTTGTTTTGTTTGCTTTTAAGGAAGACCAACACAATTTAGGTCATATGGTGCCAAAAATAAGATCCTATGAGATGTAATAGAAAGACAAAAAGCAGGCTCCATTATGGCCTCTGCAATTTCTTCTTGCAAAATAGAAAACCATCTTTCCTATTATTTCAAAATTACCTTCCAATTTCCTACAGCTATCTTTCTCTGACGTGCTTTTGTTTTAGGAGACGTTTTGATGACAACAAGGGCACGTAACTCTTCCTTCATCTTCCCATTCTCCATTGACGGCTCGCCAAGTTTGATTGAGTATTCCCTATGGTGGTGCTGTAGCTGCTTTTTTGTAAAGCCTCGTTCTAGTACGACCACAATCTTTGCCCACTGAAGATAACAAATCAAATATACAATCTCTCTTGAAAAAATTAAATAATGAACTCTAACCATTTTCATGTTGATAGATAAGGACATTTTTTTTCCATTATTTAGCAAGTAGTAATATAATATTGATATTAAAGTCATCATTTCAATTTTTTATATTCAGGATAATTGAAACACTACTGTTGTCTTTTAAGTGCACACTGGCTTTAATAAACCATAAACACAAACTTTGATAACTGCAGCATTGGTGTTATTAGCTTAATTGCAGACAGCTTTAGATCTCCTTAACCCATTACTTCATGAGCATTTTGTGAAAAATGGCTGTTTTCATTGAAAAGTCTCCCGTTACAAGTTCAAATTGCTAGAAAAAAATAAAAACTGCTTCAATACTAATCAAACTTGGCACAAATGTTGACTGGACCATTGCCTTTGCAACCACATGCTCAGGCTTAAATTATCTGTTACCATGGCAAGGAGGGGACATCTCAAAATTGCCAAAAAATTACTATTTTGCGTTGATTTTTTCCATCAAAATTGACTTCAAAGTGCTGCAACTTCTCAATGGATTGAGATAGAGTCAAATGCTTTTCAGCATTGGTTACACGTTACCTTATGATCAATCTGGGGTCATTTTTAGCCTCACACAAGTCCAAAATTTTCTTGGCGATGAGGGGGACTCCGCCCCCCTTCAAACCCCCCAAACAGAGGGGGGCACATCCCACTTCTGGCAACCCCCTGATGTATCTTTTGGTTGGGGGGCCTTGCCGAAAAAGTGGTCACTATTTTAAACAACATTTCTCAAACAAAAACAAGTGTTGGGGGCCTAAATAATGTCCGCAAGAAAACTACATATATGTACGCTATTATCTACGTTACGTCTTACCGTGCTATTTGACGTCAACGTCACTTCTGACGTATGTTGTTATTGTTGATATGTTACTGTTGAGATTTTGTACACATTGAATCGAGAGTCAATACAGATCGAACCTACACAACGCCACATTGGTGCCGTTTGTATAGCTATTGACTAATCATGAATCTACAGAAGCTTATTTCAACAAGAGAAGGTCATCGCAGAATTGTGCAGAGAAAATTAGCCGCAATTGATCAAAATGAGGAAATATTGTCTCTAGAATTTTCATCACTCATAGATTATCTGACAGAAAAAGCTACAATAATTAAAGGACTGACTGAAAAGATCATTAATCAGTGTGACGATATTGAAACAGAAATCGTGGAAAGTGAAGAATATTCATACGATTTGGATCTGAGGATTCAGAAGTTAAGCGAGTTTTACCGGAAACAGACCCAAGATTTTACAAACAATAGTTCCGTTGATCAAGAAGATAACCCTATGGTACCTAGACATACGAGTTCGAGTACATTTGCGCAACATAAACTCCCAAAACTTACCATACCTAATTTTGACGGAGATCTCACCAACTGGCAGACTTTTTGGGACTCTTATGAGTCATCTATTCATCTGAATTCTACGTTATCGGACGTTCAGAAGTTCAACTACTTGCAATCTCTGGTTCAAGGTATAGCAGCACGGTGTATAGACGGGTTTCCTTTGACGAATGCGAACTATTCAAAGGCAGTGAGTCTACTAAGGGAGCGCTTCGGACAACAACAGAAGATAATTCATAGATACATGCAGTCCTTGCTTGAACTTCCAAGACCTAGCAACAATGTAGTAAGTTTACAATGTTTTTATGATAAAAAATGGAAACTTTTATCAGAGGTTTAGAATCACTTGGGCAGTCACAGGAATCTTACGGTAGCTTATTAATACCAATAATTTTAGAGAAGTTACCAGGCATAAATGAAGCAAAATATGGCACGTGAACATCGCAGTGTAAACTGGGAATTACAAGAGTTAAGGTCAGCTATCTGTAAAGAAATTTCTTTCATGGAAGCAGGTATTTCTACTACTGATATTAAAACCGTGAACCTGATGTTCATATTCCCACAGCGTCATTCTTTACTGGAACCAGACAAAGTACAAATGAACGTAAAAATGAACGTAAGAAAGAACGTCAATTTCCGGAAAAACTTTCAAAGAAAGTTTGTCCTTTTTGTAATGATGACATTCCCCAAACGAGTGCAGAAAGGTTACATCATATGAATCGCGTATAGACATTGTAAAAAGAGAACATTTGTGTTTTAACTGTTTACGGAAACATCAAGTATCGGCATGTCGTTCCACAAACAGATGTCGTCACTGTCAGCGCAAACATCATTCGAGTATCTGTGACAAATCTGCTAAGCAATCAAACTCAAAGCTGAATCCCAATGCCGCAAGTTTCACCATACCAGCTACTTCCGGTGTTTCAAATCAACCCAAGGCTGCAATTCTACACTCTATCACTCAGCTTAGACATGACGTTCTTCTGAAGACAGCAGTTGCACAGATATGTTATAACAGCGTTTCACTGGAAACAAATATTCTTTTTGATGAGGGAGCTCAGCGTTCTTTTATCACTGAAGAATTAGCGGAGAATCTACAAATTGAGCAGACCGAAGTGAAGTCGTTCATTTAGCATCATTTGGTGATACTAGCCAAAGAGTACGACACATGAGAAAATGTTATATATATATCTTATTACAGACGACAATGAGAAAATATGCATTGATGTTTTGATTGTTCCAAAGATAGCCGTACCGCTGCGAAATTTTAATCAGAATATATCAGCCCTTCCATACTTGCATGGTTTAAAGCTAGCTCATCCAGTTACAAATGACAGAGATTTTGAGATATCGTTACTGATTGGAGCAGATTCATATTGGAAAATTGTTCAAGATAAGGAAGTCCGAGGGAATGGTCCAACAGCGGTGCAGTCGAGACTTGGATATCTTTTATCCGGTCCACTTCCGGTTTCCAACTTTCCAGCGTCAAGGCAACACCAACTTCCGGTTTCTACACTTACAGCGTCCACATCCCAACAGCCTCCAGTTCCCACACAAGAAACGTCCACCCATTTATTGAACATTTTAACGGCCTCCCCAGACTCCTTTGATATTGAGAGATTTTGGAAGCTCGAGTCCCTGGGTATATCTCAAGAAGAAGAGAACCGTGAATCTACATACCTAGAAAACTACCAGCATGATTCAATCACCTACAATAACGGACGTTACACAGCCAAACTGCCTTGGAAAGAAGATCACGCTATATTACCAACGAATTATGACATCACCAAGAAACGCACTGAAAACGTAATCAGACGTTTACGTCAAGACCCTAGTATTCTACAAACGTATGGAGAAATAATCAATGATCAAGAAAAGAGAGGTTTTATTGAGAAGGTAGACGAATGTATCACACCACAACACAAGATACATTACATTCCCCACCACGGCGTCAAGAAAGACTCAGTTCACAAACACCGATACGCATCGTATATGACTGTAGTTGTCATCAGTCACGTGACCAACCAAGCTTAAATGACTGTTTGAAGTCTACGCCACCAGAGCTTAACGATCTTACTCAAATTCTTATCCGTTTTCGGTTACACAGATATGCTGTTACTACCAACATAGAGAAGGCTTTTCTACAAATACAGCTTGCAGAAGAAGACAAAGATGTAACAAGATTTCTTTGGTTAAGTGACCCCAAAAATCCCGACAGTACTTTGATCACCTACAGGTTTAAAGCAGTTCTGTTTGGTGCAACATGTTCCCCATTCATTCTTAATGCAACGATTTTAAAACATCTAGCAAGTAACAGTGATGTATGGATCAGTAGTATTTTAAGAAGAGATTTGTACGTAGACAACGTTTTGTCAAGCTTTGAAGATGAAAACCAGGCACTTGCTTACTTCCATGATTCCCGAAAGCTTATGTCGTCTGCAAACTTTAACTTACGCTCTTGGAATTCAAATAGCCAGAAACTACGAAATTTAGCCTTAAACTACGACGTACAAGATACAGATAAAATCACAAAGATACTTGGAATGCGATGGAATACAGAGACAGATATGTTGACTTTCCAACAAACCTATATACCAGTCACAGATACTACAACGAAAAGAGAAATCTTGCGACAGACGTCAAAAATGTTCGATCCTCTTGGTCTACTTAGTCCGGTTACGGTACGTGCTAAGATTATATTGCAACAAATTTGGGAAGAAAAGTTTGATTGGGATACTCCACTTCCAGCAAATATACAAAAGAGGTGGAAAAATCTTGCTGCAGATTTGACTACACTATCCACCACTCAATACAGACGTTGCTATTTTCCCGGAGCAGACGAGAAAATTAGACAAGCAGACGACCATTCACATACTACCTTACACGTGTTTGTAGATGCTAGCCAGTCATCATATGGAGCTGCAGCGTACCTTTCCAATGGTCAAAATTCATCACTTATTATGGCAAAGAATCGTGTGGCACCTCTTAAAAAACTTACGTTACCTCGACTAGAATTAATGGCAGCTGTAATAGGTGCTCGACTTTTAAGCCACATAAAGAAGACATTAAAACACACAAATTTCTATCTTTGGTCAGACAGTCAGATTGTTTTACATTGGTTAGAAACAGTTAAAACTTTACCCCGCTTCGTGAGAAACAGAGTCGAAGAAATACAAAAACTGACCGGGAACCGGAAATGGAAATACTGTCCAACCAACTTTAACCCAGCAGATTTACTTACCCGTGGTATAACAGCGACCCAGTTTGTCAATAACAGCCTTTGGCAATATGGACCATCATGGATAAACAATCAATCAAAATGGCCTACATGGAATCCAAAAGATGCAACAGTGCTTACAGCTTCCTTATATGACACTTCTGGTCATGAAACCAACACTTCCGGTTCAGATCCTAGCACTACCAGTAATGTTACCACAACTAGCGAGCAAGGCATTCATAGAGTTATTGATATTGACAGATGCGGTTCATACCAGAAACTATTACGTATTACTGCATATGTGATGAGATTCATACAAAACAGCAGAAGTTCTAAAAAGAGACTCGAACCCCTGTCCCCCAATGAATTACTTCAAGCTGAGAAAACATGGCTAATAGACTGTCAGTCCAGTACTTATCAAGGAGAGATCAGCAACATGAGATCAAGTAAATCCCGCTCACAGCTTGTCAAACAACTTCGACTATTTTAAGATAACGATGGCGGAATCCGTTGCGGAGGTCGAATTCACAATGCCCCACTGGTCGAGAGTTCGAAATTCCCTTACCTGTTACCATCAAAACATAAATTGACCCGTTTGATTGTACTTCACTACCATCAAAAAATACTACATGCTGGAGTAAATTCTACAATTACTTACATACGACAGAAGTATTGGATACCAGCTATTCGTCAATGTGTAAAGACAATTCTTCGGAATTGTGTCACTTGCCGGAAGGTAGTTGGCCAAGCATACTCACCCCCAGATCCTCCTCCGTTACCCAGATATCGAGTAGAAGATACAGTGCCATTTACAGTGACAGGTGTAGACTTTACAGGCGCACTTTATGTCAGAACTAAAGATGGAATGGAATCAAAAGCATATATTTGTTTATTTACGTGTGCTTCCACACGAGCGGTGCACTTAGAACTCGTGCCAGATTTGACAGAAGACTCCTTTCTACAAGCATTTAGAAGATTCAGCAGCGGAAAATCTTTACCACATGTCATGATCTCTGCTTCAACATTTATGGCTGCCTCCAACCATATAACACGTTTGTTCGAGTCCCGACATGTACATGACACACTTACCAGTCATGGTACCACATGGAAATTCATTCCTAAGCGTGCACCTTGGTATGGAGGATGGTGGGAAAGGTTGATTGGTCTCACAAAGACAGCACTCAAGAAAACCCTAGGCCGTACCTACGTTACATACGACTCTTGCAGACTGTCATAACCGAGATAGAAGCCGTTATGAATGACCGTCCGTTAACATATGTCTCATCCGGCAATCGCCCAGAACCAGAACCATTAACACCAGCCCATCTTTTATATGGTAGACGCATTACCACATTACCGTATCATGACACTGTTGATGAAACGGACCTAAGTTTGAACCTTGGGAAACAACAGAACATTACACTACGTGCCAGAGTTCAGATTAAAATCATAGAAGACTTCCGTAAGAGATGGAGACATGATTACCTAACTGCTCTTCGTGAACAACATCGTACTTCCGGGAAAAATAAACAATCCATATCAGTTGGTGACATAGTACAAGTTCACGATGACGTACCACGTGCACAATGGAAATTGGCGGTCGTTGAACAACTCGTGCTCGGGAGAGATGGACATGTTCGTTCGGCGAAAATTAGAACAGACAGTGGTGTTACCAATAGACCGATAGTGAAACTTTTTCCTTTGGAAGTTACAGAACTTTAACTATGAAATAATATTCATACAAAGTGACACTTCAAAAGACTGTATTTTAAAGCTTAATAACGAAAGTAACCATAATAGTTTTGCCAAATGAACTGCTTAGAGACTATACGCTTATATATAAATTACGCTTTGATATTGTATGCTGATAAGTTACTTCTGAACATACTGCTTAAATATTCTTTATCTTTGTGTAATAAGTGTTAAACATTTCGCGGCCCCCAGTATGTCCGCAAGAAAACTACATATATGTACGCTATTATCTATGTTACGTCTTACCGCGCTATTTGACGTCAACGTCACTTCTGACGTATGTTGTTATTGTTGATATGTTACTGTTGAGATTTTGTACACATTGAATCGAGAGTCAATACAGATCGAACTTACACAACGCCTTTGTATTATTACTTCAAATATACGAAACTACTTCCACAAATAAGGCATTTTTTCACCATTTGAGAAACCAAAAGGGGGGGGGGGGGTGAAAAAGGCGTTAAAAGGCGTATATATTGCGTAATGGGTTAAGGTAGCAATCACTGTATCATTTATTTCAAGTCTATCTCATTAAATGTGAACAGTTTATTGTGAGCATTCCAAATTCCATCCACTGTATGATTTATTGCAAGCTTATCTTATTCATTGTTTATCGTTTCATGTATTCAAAGGAAGAGGACATATTTATGTACTGAAACTATCCCCATCAAACAATTCTACTAAACATAGCTTGCCTGTTTTCTCCATTCTTTTTCAGACTTTGATATAACACACTGGTATGTATTACCCATCATGGCTATCAACATGTTGAGTAACAAGATGGGTACTAGGATCATAAACACGGCAAACACGAGTTTGGTGAGAAGGGCGTAACGTGTCAGGTCAAAATCGTGGTACTGAAAACAGTAAAGTAAACATTTTTGCATTCATATATAATAACATGGTGTAAATGAAATAACACAGCTTATAATGATGCGGAAATATCTAGGTTATTAGTTTTAATGAACACTATAGTCAGTATTTCAACAATGTCCATACATGCAGACAATTCTTTAACATAAAATAGTCAATCCATTAATGAGACATACAATAAAATGCTCAAAATGAATAAAAAAATACTAATTGTTGGCAAATTTAAAAGAATTTCATCATAAAGGATATTTGTCATACATTAGGACTACTTTAAATTTTCAACTCAGTTTTTCAATATTAAATTCCAAAGCAATCATATCTGACATTACCACATTACTATATGAAAATATTTAATAGTAATTTTTGAAAAGAAATTTGTTTTTAATTTCAAGGTATATAAATCTTCTTATGATAAACAGTAACAGGCTATAAGTAGAAAAGAAATTGTAGCCTAGAAAAGTTTCCTTTTCCAAACAATAAAAGCTTATCATTTCTTGGTACAAATACATTTCTGAAAAAAATAAATTGTATCAATAATGGACCTGTATATGAAAAAGATTAAAGCGATCATACTGATTTGAATCAATAAGTTAATAGTAAAAACGAACAACACTCTAAAGTATAAAATGCACTCTTTGAGAAAGTTATCTTAATGTAAAATAAACATAAAAATAAAATGCACTCAAGAGCAACAAAAT
Organism: Ruditapes philippinarum; assembly: GCF_026571515.1. Taxonomy (NCBI): domain Eukaryota; kingdom Metazoa; phylum Mollusca; class Bivalvia; order Venerida; family Veneridae; genus Ruditapes; species Ruditapes philippinarum. The sequence goes on along the minus strand of NW_026854361.1, from coordinate 85,045 downwards.
GTAACGAGGACAAACTGCAATAAACCTGCTACATATCCATGTACGTTTTTAATTTGTTTTGTTAGAACTTAATTCAGACAATTTACTTGCGACAATTTAACCTTAACCTGCAGAATTCCTTTCACAGATTTGTCGAGCTTAATTTTTTTGGAACTATCCAATATCCAATATCAATTTTGAGGATAATTAAAAAGACGGAACTTTAAAGTTGGTCAGCCAATGTTATACGGCATGGTCAGACTGTACTGATGTGCAGGCTGGCCAGGAAATATCATGGTGGCAAAGTCTTATCACTTAACTATTCTATCAGGCTAAGGGTTAACAACTTCATTTGACCCAGTGGTTTTTCTCATTTGACCCAGTGGTTTTACTCATTCAATTTGGAAATGGCCTTAGCTTCTTGACTTTGGGAAGAATTATCGCTAAAATAGCAACATTAAGAAGTTAACAAGGTTGTGTAAGTTCAGACTTTTGGGAAAACTGCATGACTTCAAAGAAAATTTCCATTGTTAAGAGGCTTTTTATAGGCCACTGCTTGAATTTTATGGATCACAATTCAAGTATAAATCACATTTATTTTTTAAATAATGCAAAATAAACATAAGATATGGGAAAGTTTAAAACAAGTCCAAGTAAAACTGTGACACTTTAAAATTTATGACTGATGCTTAAAGTAAAGTATTTCTTGGTTATAACAGCACACTGCAAAAATATAGAATCTTGGTCAAAGCATATAATTATTTTTCTGTGCTGTAAAGACATGAATACCTATAAATGCATTATTCTGAATCTGTAAAAATAGGAAGTTTAACATAAACAAACCTAAAATAATCACAAACAAAAACAAAACAAACAGGTTCTCAGTACATCTAAACACATACAAACACATTATCTGTAGATAAAAGATGTGGGTGGAGAAATGTGTAAAGAAATTGCTGCTATAAATAGACAGCCAATGAAAAAAAAGAGAAAAGATCATATTATGACCAATACCTTGCTGCTACCTCCACGTGTAAGCTATGAGCATATGACAAACAAGACATATAACATATAATGAAACACAAATAATGCTAAATGAAAATATCCATTTTTACAAACAATTTTTATGTTTACACTAAACAAGCACTATACAAGCACAGAACAAAGGTGGTTCCCCTATACATTGTACATATCCTTAATTTCACAAAAATTATGCTTAACACTATGACTGTGGTAACTTATCATACAAAATTATTCCTTATATTCAGGAAATACTTTCTGCATTTTTGTATAACATTGCAAGGTTCCAGTATAGATGTGCAGTGATACAATCACAAAGGGTCATCATTCTTAAAACCAGAATGATTTATTATAGAACATCTGGTCTAGAACTGTGCAATGTTATCAAATAATGCAAGAAAAGTTAAAAGTATGTTACCATTCTTATCATGCAAGTAAAATAGAGAATATGGAAAGTCGATTTAACCATATTTAGTGGGGCAAAAGTAATTTTCTTAACATCATTAGGTTTGTCAACTTCATAGGTGACATTAAACAAAGTGTCAATGTTTCTTTCCTTGAATTCCCTGTATAATGCATTCACAAGGTTCATCTTTTTTTAATTAGGAAAATCTGCTTATTTTTACACTTCAGCAATCTTCTGGCATGATAAAGAATGTCAATTTAACAGAGAAAAACAAAACCTTGTCACGCAACCAACCTCTTCCACATGGCAACTTTGAAAGAAAACCACAAGCCCTCTGTTTCATACATACTTTATTTCAGGCAAAAATGAGATCAAAGTAGAATCACTGACCATCCATCACCTAAAAGGATAGCTTCCTCACATGTCACAAGCTAGGAAAGGTCTGGCCACTAAATAAAATTGAATAGTAATGGCCACTTCCAGGAGTTTTTTTTTTCATTTTTGCCAAAGATGTAGGTTAAAACACACTGCTTATAGTCGGCTAAATACCCTACACATGTAGTTTATTGTAATCATGATTCAAGAATCTATAACTGTTCCAGTACTGCATGTAAATGCCTTTTTCCCCACTAAATTATCATACTGGGAAAATGTCTATAATAATGTGTCAAATGGTTTAATGTGTACCTTACTGACAACCAAAGCTCTTTTAATGTAATTATTATCTGCAACCAAAACTCTTTTAATGTAATTATTATCTGCACAATCTAAAATACTTGTGACCTTTAACCAATTTACACTGATCTTTTCTGTCAAAACCTCATCTCACCTTACATACATTAGGTCAAAAAACTCTTATCTTCTTAGTATAAGTGTGGGTAAAAATCCAGTCTTTTTATACAAATTTGGAGAAAAAAATCCTTTCCTTTCTTATACAAATGTGGTAATATCCAAATCCTTCTTACACAAATGTGGTAAAAACTGAATTGGATTGCCTTCTTAATATAATACAAATGTGGTAAAACCCCAATGCCATCTTACATAAATGTTGTAAAACTCAATCCCAACTTATACAAATATGGTAAAAACACAATGTATATTACAGGGCTCAAGCTAGGTTCAAAATTTAGGGAGAAGTCACTTCTCCCTCCAGCTGCTTTAGGGAGAATTGGGGAGACTTTAGGGAGAAGTGAGGAGATTCATTTATCGATGTTTGTTGTATGTTATCGCAATTATGTTGACTCACTGTACATATCTTATTAAATGAATTGGATTTGTGTTACAACAGAATATTCAATTTTAATTTAAAAGTAGTTTGAAACAAGTAATAAGAATGAGTATCATGTAATGCAACCATTGCATTAAATGAAGATAAAAAAGCCATAGTTGATTCCTATCATGGATCATATCATGGGTGGATTAACAGTTATTCCCTTCTGATTTACTATTAAAAAGCTTGCGCCGGACATTATATTCATATTCACTTATGTTGTAAAGAAAATGAAAGTAGATAACGAAAGAAACGATCTTTAATTTAACTTCATTTGTAATAAATACAGTGTAATACGCCGTCAATTTTATCAAATTTAACTCGTCGACAAAAAAGGTTATCATAACTTTCATTTAAAATTACCGTTACAGTTATATGTCGAGCGGTCCTCTTAATTCTGACAATCATTCGATAGTGAAAATTTAATTGACGTTTGATCCGTCCATCATAAATAATTGTTACGGGTAGTTGTATGTTAGCGATTTAATGATTGGTTTAATAATGTCGCCTCGATTAAAACGTGAATTACGATTGGTTTCTCGCACGTATCGGTAATCTCGCCGTGGGCGGAGTCTAATTGTTCCTCGAGTGTCTGTTAATTAGACTTTTATGACATGTTGGTAAACAAACGGATTAATGACTTTTATGACATGTTGGTAAACAAACGGATTAATGACATTTCGCGTTGATTGAGATGCATGACAGTCCCTTTTCCCGGCGGCGAGGATAAACAAAGCAAACACACACAACATGTTATTCACAGTTATTGTTATTGTTGGTAATTTTCAATAATGGATCAATAAAATCGGGCGACTTCATCTTCGCTTTCATGTAGGATGTCGGCGAAGTCGGACGGAATTCGGTGACTATTTTGCCCGAATCGCCCACTAGCTCGAGCCCTGTATTATATAAATATTGTTAATATCCAATACCTTCTTATCTAAATGTGGTAAAAATCCAAATCCTTTCTTATACAAATGTGGTAAAAACCTAATCTCTTCTTATGAAAATGTTTTAAAAACCAATCCCCTCTTATTGAAATGAGGTAAAAACCAAATTCCTTCTTATCAAAATGTGGTAAAAACCTAATTCCTTATACAAATGTGGTAAAAACCAATTCCCTCTTATTAAAATGAGGTAAAAACAAAATCTCTTCTCATAGAATTGTAGTAAAACCCATCACATATGGTAAAGAAACCATCCTCTAACCAAATGTGGAAAAAAGTAATCCCCTATTATGTGTGGATAAAAAAATCCAAACTTTTTTTAAATACAATAATGATTAAATAAACACAATTTTATCATACCTTGAATTCACCAAGTGTCATCTGAAACAGAGTCATGATAGTTGATGGAAGTGTTTTGAAACTCTCTTGGTTGATGTCCCGAAACAGAAAATAAAAACCTGAAAATATAATCATCATTTTAAGGAAAAATATGTCTGTTATTACCCACAACCTGCCATAAAATAAAATTATGAGTAACAATGAAAATTCATGAATTTTGGAAATATGAGCTTAATTTTCAAGGTAATCTTAGTGGTTAAGGTCATGTTTTAATTTGATAAATGAAATACCGTATAAGTACTTATTTCTGCGGGCTTAATATTCTGCGATTTTTGTTAAAATAAGGGGTTTTAAATTTCTGCGTATCTTATTTCTGCGGTGTCATCATTCTCCCATTGATGTTTTTTTTTTCTGCATCTTAATTTAGATATTTTTACAAAATCAACCGATACAAACAGACAAAATTTCAAGATTTGTTGATGTAACATGTACATTACTCCCGGTAAACATGCAGACGACTTATAATGTGTTTCATCGTAATCATCATCTATTGGTATATAAACGTTAATAAAACAAGAGCCATGTCAACATGGCCATCCCCCGCCGAATGTGTTTGCTCATTGAAAGAATGTATATGTAGTAGAGCGGAATAATTACATTTTAAGAGGTCTTTTGGTAATGAAAACTGATGGCTATAGTGATTACAGATTTGAAACCTATGTGAATACTGATGGCTGAAAATAACAAAGGGCAATTACTGAAAAATAATGCAGGGTAGGTTATCATTCTTGTGTGCTGCATCCCTCCTCAGTAAAATCTATCCACCTATGAAGTTTCAAGTTGATACCTCAAATACTTTTTGAGAAAAAAATTGAATTGAAAAATTAAGTATGAAAAAGAACAAAGGGCAATAACTTAAAAATTATAAAAGGTAGAGTTATCATTCTTGTGCAGTGCACACCTCCTGAGTGAGATCTATGCACCTATGAAATTTCATTTTGATATCTCAAAGGCTTTTTGAGTTATGCTCTGGACAAAAATTAATTTTGAAAAATAACAAAGGGCAATAACTCAAAAATAATGCAGGGTAGAGTTATCATTCTTAAGCACTGCACTCCTCCTCAATGAGATCCATCCACCTTTGAAGTTTCAAGTTGATACCTCAAATACTTTTTGAGATAAGCTCTGGACAAAATAGCATGAAAAAAAACAAAGGGCAATAACTCAAAAATTTTATAGGGAAGAGTTATCATTCTTGCGCACAACATTCCTCCTCAATAAGATCTATCCACCTATGACATTTCATATTGATATCTCAAACACTTTTTGAGTTATGCTCCACTCAGGTGAAAAATTAGGTATGAAAAATAACAAAGGGCAATAACTCAAAAATTATGAAAGGTAGAGTTATCATTCTTGTGCACTGCACACCTCCTGAGTGAGATCTATGCACCTATGAAGTTTCATGTTAATATCTCATAGGCTTTTGGAGTTATGCTCTGGACAAAAATCAATCTTGAAAAATAACAAAGGGCAATAACTAAAAAATCATGCAAGGTAGAGTTATCATTTTTGTGCACTGCACTCCTCCTCAATGAGGTCTATCCACCTATGAAGTTTCAAGTTGATAACTCAAATACTTTTAGAGATATGCTCCGGACAAAAATGTCGGACGGAAGGACGGACGGACGGAAGGAAGGACGGACGGACGGAAGGACGGACGAACGGACGGAGACTATTTCTATATCCTCCGCCGAAAATTTTCGGTGGGGGATAAAAAATAACAACATGCAATGACAACAATTAATTGTAATACTGCATGTGTATAAATATGAAGTGTGAAAAATAAACAATGGTAAAATCGCACGTAGACACAAGATATTGTACAAATACAAAAGGGCATGTTTTTTGCACTCGTCAAACTATAATAGTCTTATTTTTTTTTTAAAGCAAGCTTAGGGTGAGCAAAAATCATACATACATGATATTTATTTAAACAAAAAGAACAAGTCAAGTAACTTTTTTTCTAACATTTTATTCATGACGGATACATAAAGAAAAATTCCCATCTACGGTACATGGTAATGTAATTATACAATACCGGTAGTTGACATATTTCGACATAGTCATAGGGAAAGGCTTAATTTTCTGCGGTTTTTAAATCTGCGGTGTCGTCATGAATCGCAGAAATAGCAGAAATAAAGTTCCCGCAGAAAAAAGTACTTATATGGTATTTTCATCCAAAATTATGTAAATTAGTTAAAAAAGCTCCAGTTGTTACAGCCATGGTTAGAGCTGACCTTAACCATAAACCTTCTGAATTTGTGTAATGGATTTGCCCTGCTTTGTATTTGGAGCAGTCCATTAATGTTTAAGGGATTTCATTATGACAAGAGCCATGTCAACATGGCCATCCCCCGCCGAATGGAAGAATGTATATGTAGTAGAGCACCTATGATATTTCATGTTGACATCTAAAACACTTTTGAGTTATGCTCCACTCGGGTGAAAAATTAGGTATGAAAAATAACAAAAGGCAATAACTCAAAAATTATAAAGGGTAGAGTTATCATTCTTGTGCACTGCACACCTCCTGAGTGAGATCTATGCACCTATGAAGTTTCATATTGATATCTCATAGGCTTTTTGAGTTATGCTCTGGACAAAAATTAATTTTGAAAAATAACAAAGGGCAATAACTAAAAAATTATGCAGGGTAGAGTTATCGTTTTTGTGCACTGCACTCCTCCTAAATGAGGTCTATCCACCTATGAAGTTTCAAGTTGATAACTCAAATACTTTTTGAGATATGCTCTGGACAAAAATGTCGGACGGAAGGACGGAAGTTCTCACAGGACAGTAATTATGTGGCTACTCTATTGTTCTCTCTATTGTTCTTTTTAGCCACACAAAAGAAAATAGCCACATAAAAGCATTACGGAATGAATGACATCAAAGAGAAAGAACAGTTACCTATTGTCCCTCTAGCCACATAATTACTCTCCTGTGAGTGCGGACGAACGAACTGATGGACGGACGGAGACTATTACTATATCTCCCGCGGCCTTTACAAAAATTGAGCTACCAACAGTATAGAGTCTGGTTTGAGACTGCACAGGCTAATCATTTTCATTTGGAGAAGGATAATGGTTTAAAAACAGACAGACAGATGTAATATGATTGTATGCCAACTGATTGGGCTCCTCCTATCTATCAATGCAAGTGCAATAAAATATGAATTCCAATAATTAAAGAATTCACCGACTTATGACTTATTTATGATTTATGGTTTTTAATAGTCAATAAGTCTAACATCACATTTGAGGTGAAATTGATCATATCTGTTACAACAAGTCTAAATAATAATAACTGAGATGCACTTATGAATATTAATCACTAATTTAAAAGCTATGGATGAGCACATCGATCTTGGTCTGCACCATTTGCAGATTGTCGTAGCCTCCATCAGTCTAGCGTTACCTACATATAAATTATTTTCTTACCTTGCGTAAAACCAATGAGGAAAATTACATAGATGATGCCGAACCTAAACAGGTCGCCCGTACACATTTTGTATATCAATGTAACAAATGGTCCGGTTAGTTTCACACTCCTGTTAGATAAAAAAAAATATACAAAAACCAGTTAGTGTTAGCATTAAAACAATTAAATCACGCTCAAAATCTGGTAGAAAAACATAATAAAAAAAACAAACACAAGGAATATTATATTAACAACCAAGTGATAGGATATTGTACAAAACCAGATTTTCTTGCTAATTTTATGTAAGATGTGAAAATATTATAAAAGGCCATAATTCCGCCAAAAAATGATCAAAATAATAAAACCCCAACAATATGAACCAAAGCACTTGGTGACAAAAGTTGGAAAAGTTTATTTCGAGTACCTTGACAGTCATTTAAGTATTCATTTGCCAGTCCATGGTCAAAGACAAAGCAAAGGTAATAACTACACTGGCACATCATTAAACTGTGTGCCTGTTATAACTCTAACCTCATTATAACACTCATGGGTATTAAATCTCCTCCAACAAAAAATTGGTTCCTACATTCCGCTGTTTTATCAGTCTACGGACAGTATGACAGCGCTCTTAGGTGGGGTCATAAAAAATCTCTTACTGTTTGGTGTCAAAACCATTTCTCAGACTGAGCCTGGTACCAAATGATACAGACACTCAATCTCAGAGTGAGCCTGGTACCAAATATACACCAACACAAGCTTCAGAGTGAGCCTGGTACCAAATATACACCCACACAAGCTTCAGAGTGAGCCTTGTACCAAATATACACCAACACAAGCTTCAGAGTGAGCCTGGTACCAAATATACACCAACACAAGCTTCAGAGTGAGCCTGGTACCAAATATACACCCACACAAGCTTCAGAGTGAGTCTGGTACCAAATATACAAAAACTCAATCTCAAAGTGAGCCTGGTACCAAATATAAACTGGTACCAAATATAAAGACAGTGAGTCTGGTACCAAAAAAGAACATAGAAAATATATGTCTGAACAAAATTCTTTAAATCATCAAAATTAAGTGTGACCATGTATTTACTCATGCTTGTGACTTTCTAACTTACATCTTTATAGAGAGTTAAAACATTGAAAAGCATTTTAATCATAGACAACTCTAGTAGTTTTAAAATCTGAAAATAACCATTTTCTCAAAACAAAAACAACTTGAATCTATGTTGAATATCATAACCATGTAAAAAATAGCTTTTTTTTTAAATACATGTATAAAGTTTTCAAATCATTTGCATTTCTATATATATATAACTATTTTACTGAACTAAAACAAAAATGCGGCAATCACTCCTTTTTTATCCGTATTCATTCATCCATATGAAGTTTTCTTCCCATTGGGCAATAAACCTGCATTTTTTTTTATATACTCCTTTCATTGATAAAAAATAAGAACATAAATAAAACTATTGCAATTTTTGTGGTTTAAGGTGTTTTTTTTTAATATACATCCTTGTCTAATAGTTTTGCTACATCATGTTCAGGATGTGATTGGATGAATACTGAATAAATGTAGAACAGAATGCTCAAATCCCATTGGTTGTTTAATTCTTTACAATTTTTTGATAAAATAAATCATTTTGATCATAAAGATATAAGTACATAATGTACATAAAACTCATTCATGCACATACTTATTATGTACTATGTCTGTAAACTGTGCCAAATCATATATATATACCAAATCATATAATATATATTTATCACCTTTTTATTATATTTAAAAGTCAATTACATAGACAGTATAGTTATGACAATGATGAAAGTTTATCTATAAATAACACATTAAACTTTTCAAGGCACATTATGCCTTAAAAAGCCATATCTTTTTTTATTTTTTGTTTAGAAACATCTAACATGTGTTTAATAATGTTTCCAAAATGAATTAAGAGCATATTATGAGATGATTTACAGCTGAAAAATGTATTGCTGAACATGCAGTTATGTGTTGAAAGGTAGTAAGATGTAAACAAAGCAGTATTTTGACTTCCAAACAAAATTAAATTGAGGCCAGCAGGCTAGGAAAGAAACTTTCATTAAATATTCACCTTCTTGGTAACTATCACATAAGTGTTTTATTTAAACTTTCGACTTATTTACATGTTTTTACTATTCTACACACGTTCTTCTTTCATATATTTAACAATTCTAAGCAGGCATTCCAAATTTCTGTGAAGAGTTATAGCATAAAAAAAACGAGAAAAACAATGAAATTCTAAGTGTTATGCATTATATATAATTTCTCAATAAATTCATTTTCAGCCATAATGGTGTTTTTTTTTAAAACAGCGTTTCTCTTTTTTTTTTCTGTATAGCTATGTCATTTTATGAAATCATTTTAAATTTTTACATTACAAATTCCTACCGCTACAATTTACTCGACACGACTAGATTAGCTGATAATAGGGAGGGGCTGTGTATTTAAGTAATTTCTATGCTGTAAATTAAGTAAGTGTGCCTCATCAAAGGAAAATATTTTTTCCTCATAGCTGAATCATTTTTAGTAAAATTCATTGATATATATAAGGTAAATAAAAAATCAAATTCCTTAAACATTATTTCACTTTGAAAAAAAATCATAATTCTGAAATGTTTTTATGCTTATCTGATTTTCTTATGTAAATTTTAGATATTTTGTTTCTATATAAAAATATTCTATACAATTTATCAAAAGATGCTCATAAAATTACTGCTGCAAGATAAATATCAAATACTGGTAATAAAAAAAAACGCCACAAAAGTTTAACTAGTACCAGTAGACATGTTATTTAGGCATGGAAGTGCACCTCAGTGTAGAACCATAACCTTTCTGCAAGTTCAAGTAAGTCCTCTCATAAAATGAATCATAATGGGATTTGAAACTAAAGCAGACTCTCTCAGATATAAATTATTTCAAGTAAAAATATCTTGATCATAGAGCAACAGAATTCTTAAAAGGACTCCACTGAGGTTTTTTGACATAACGGGACTAAAATATGACATGTCTGATAGGTTTACATGTCAAACAAGCAATCTAAGGATTCTTGTCATTTGGGTTAATACCCCACCAAGGGCAAGCCGTTGTTTCTATTAGCAAGAAACTTTACACCCAATGGTAAGTACTGGTTTGTTCCAAGATTGTTTCAATAAGCTTATAGCTTCCTACAAAATCATTCCTACAAAATCAAACTAAAATGTATTTGTATACACTAAATTTTTTATTTAATAAGTGTACCCATGACTTGTGTGCAACTTTCTGATCATGCATTCACTTTGTTTTCCCAGATCAACCATTCTAACTGTGCAAAATGACCCAAATATGTAGTGTTCAAAAGTTTTACCTCAAATCAGGCTAAAAATCACACAACAAACAATTTTCAATACAATTCTGAATATATTTCTATATTATCTTTTGCATATTTTTCCGTCTTTATGTTACCCAGTTGATCTATGTAAGAATTTCAAATTTTAAGACTTTAGGTGTTCCAACTCAGTCAAGCTCCTTTCATGAATATATAATGAGGGTTGACCGCAAAACTGTTGTAGGTTCTTCTTCATTTCATATAAAATACTGCAGTTTTGTGGTCAACCCTCGATATGCTATCTACATTATACTTTAAGTTTAAAGAAATGAAATTTTATGTGAAAATCCAAAAAGCATACCAGGTACCTGTTCAACCTATTAGAACGTCCTAATTACACTAAAAGGAACAAAATTTAAAAATTCCTCATAATTATGAATTTGAACATTTTATGAGTCAGTGTGCATCGCAAACTTAGAAACAAGGGTTAATATTAACTATCTGGTAAAACGTTAAAAGGTGCGGATAAAAAACAATTCATAAAATTGTGAACATGTTATTGAATGTGTGACTGCCGAGGGTAAAGTAATAATGCGTCAGTGCCAAATACCTAATCCAAAGTTGAATACAAATATGACCCAGATAATGGCAACTCTAACAAAATCTGTTCTAAGCATCAAAAACATCATTACAACAAATGGTCCAGTAGGTGGGTTTATTCTGAAATCAATTCATGTCTAAAACTCATCATTCTGTGTATCTATTGTTCTTACAATATCACTTGATTTCTAAAATTGGAGTAATTACTACTTACTTACTTACTGATTTCTGTAATTAATTAATCATTTTCTAAAATTGATTGGTTCACAGAATTAATTGATTTCTTGAAAATTGATTAATTTCATAAATCTGACAGTTTTAATCTGAAACCAGGCGATTTTCTTCAAATTGGGTTGCTCCTTAAATTTATTAAATGATGAAATTATAATATTGTCACTTTCCAACTTTTCTGGTGGAGAAAACCACAATTGCCCCAGTACATTATTTCAGACATGAAAGGGTCCATAGTAGAACTATCAGCGTTTTGCAAGCTAGCTAGCTAAACCTCTTAACATGAATGTATTCAAAAGTTCCTGACCAAGGATTCCAACCCTCCCAGTCAAGTGTTGGTAAAGAAGTGATTTCAAATCAGTGATCGTAACCACGTTGCCACATAGCACCTTAACAGGTAATTCATTTTGCCCTATGCCCCTACCCCTACAAAATATTTTTTTTAAATATATAATAATAAAGAAGGTACGAACCTTGCAAAGAAGAGTAAGAAGAACCAGGATCCCGGCACTGATAATATCAAGAGAACGTCTTCTATGTACTGTCTTCCGGTAAACCGGAACGGTATACATACCAATATCAGAAGACATGAGATCATGAACACGGTGTGATCTGGTGCATGCCGCTGAAAAAATATATACATTTAAGTTAACTCTTAGTGTACAGGGAACCGAACCGGAAGTGATTAGACTTTTCAACCAGTTTAGAGCTAAGCCAGCATGCACATACATTGTACATACATTTTTACCAGGATCTATAAAGCTGGCTATCAAACTTGAAATTTTGATCAAGATATCCTTAAAATTGATAATGGACAATTCCAAAATGGAAGGTGGACAAGTCAATTTAAGAAATTCAGCAGGTTGAAGGGTTAAAGAATATAAAAAATATCATCACTTTTTCGTATTTGATGGACTATGTATTTTCATCTTGATAAAAATCATACCAAAATAACTGAATTGCACAAAGAATGTTTGAAGACGGTGATGCAGACACAAGAACATCACTTACATTACTAAGATTAGAAATTACATATATTGCAAGGAATATTTTTATTATTTAATACATTTATTTCATCTATGCATTGAGTAACAATGACTCTCTCAATTAAAACTCTACAAACAGTATGAAAAGAATATGACTTTACAAGATGGATGAGTTCACAGGTTTTGTGCTTTTTTGGTCACACCTTTAAGGGTGACTTGAGAATTCTGTTTAAAATAATAGTTTTCCCATTTCTAGTTTGTGCAATCAAAATCCTGTGTATATCCATGAATAGTTTGAAATACAGGCCTTATTAACACAAACTTCAAATTCCCTACACATGTGTATATGTACATAAATATGTAAAAGCTACTAAAGATGTAGAATACCTGCCATCTTTCTTTTACAAGCAATGTTACTGTTTTATCAATTTAAATAAAGGCCTTTCAACAAAATATAAATAGTTTAGACCGTTTTAACCATGTTTATATAAAGTACAACATTGTGTACCTTTAAATTACAACAATTTTTTATATAGATTAAAACTTCGTTGTAATTTATTAAGAATCAAACACGCTTAAGTGTTCAAAGCACAATCATTAAATTATAATAAATTATATTTTTCAGCTTCACTGTAGTGCCAATACTTACACAATTTTTTAAAAACGCTAAAGCCCCCTGAGCTCCAATTTCTATAACTTCTAAAATCAAATATGCCAGACACATCAAACAAACAATAATCTCAGCTGCAAATCGTACCTGAAAATATTCAATTCTGAAACATTAAAAATTTTAAGTTCAGAAATATTAAATCATTTCACAATAAAAAATTATAAAAAAATCGATAGTAAAGTCTCATTATATAAATACAGTAACCCAATATCACAAGTCATTCAAAAGATGGAATAATACGAAAATACAAATACAAATTGTAATAAATAAAAAAAGTTCATTATCAATTTAAAGACCTTGTAGATAGTCAATCTAACATACCCCGTCCTTTGCTGTATTATACTTCAACAACTGATCTGCAGGACGTAAATATATGGCTAAACTTATCATTGACAAGTGTATAAAAGTCAGGATCAACCGCTGGATAAAACGTTTCTGAAACGAAAAAATATATAAATTTTCAGGTCATAATTGGTATAAATTTATTAAAAGTTTTACTGTAAGGCAAGTTCTTAGATCACTTAAATCAAACACTTTCAAAGAGTCCAGTCCATTAAACAGTAACCAGTCCTGGTGGCATGTGAGGAAACATACAGGTGATCTGAGTAGGGCTCGAACCCTCAAAACTTATGATTGAGTGCAGAGATAAAAAATTCCACTTGTCCGCTCATAATAACAAGTAGAAATTAAGAAAACTCGAAGCAGAACAAGTAGAAAAATGTTGCCTGCACATTGGATTTAGAAGCTAATCGACCTGCAGGATGAGTGACTCTGAAAATATTTTTCGATGCCTGTGAGTAGCAGACTATATTAACAAGCTTTCTTTAATTGGAAATACTACTATCCAATATATATGACTGATCAATTCCATTATCTGATCGATTCCATTATCTTTTATTTACAAAGAACCGTAGGAAGTTAAAGAAAAAATAAGAGAAAAAATATGAACTTGTCTTTATAGACCAGTTCCATGCAAAGTGTTTCAAATTTCAAATTCTGCTTTTGTCAGATTTTAAATTAATGCAACATTTAAATGACAGAAGCCCCTCCAGCTACAAAACTTTAAATATCAAGTTCAGTAACTCTTGAAGCTTTTTTGACTGACTCATCAAAGTTATCTCTCTTGCTTATCTATAATGGTGCAAATGAAAATTTGAAGTAAAATTAAATATCATTGATATTTCTGACATACAGAACACTGCATTATGAGAGAGGAAGAATTTATTAGTTGACAACAAATAGTCATAAAGAGAATTTTACATGTTTGTTTGTTTAATTTTTACACCAATTGCGCATCCGCACAGTCTGATATGGATCCATGCTGTTTGCTATCAGTTTCTTTACTTGTAATAGGGTTGGTAAGCGAACAGCATGGATCCTGATCAGACTGCGCGGATGCGCAGGCTGGTCTGGATCCATGCTGGTCGCAAACGCACTATGTTGGTTTTGTCATGGCCTGGCTCATATGTATATTGTAGATGACTTATAAGCATGTTGAATGTTTCATCCCATCAAATAATTTAAGTTTGAGTTTGATTCAGAAGTTGAACACATTATTAATGACTATTAGACACAATGTCTTAAATCAATAATTGTCATAGAAAAATTTCACCTTACCTGGATTTTACTCAAGTTGTAATTCAATACACACTTGTATTTAGTTTAAATGTAGGAAACATTGTAATGCTGCATGTTTGTAACGTTTATATAGTTTTTATAAAGAAATTTCATTCTTTTCACTTAAAAAGCAAATTTGCTGTATTAAAAATTTGTTATAAATATTCTGGGCAGGTTATTATGACCATATATGAGCCGCGCCATGACAAAACCAACATAGTGTGTTTGCGACCAGCATGGATCCCGACCAGCCTGCGCATCCACACAGTCTGATCAGAATCCATGCTGTTCGCTTACCAACCTTTTTACAAGTAGAGAAACTGACAGCAAACAGCATGAATCCTGATCAGACTGCGCGGTCTGGATCCATGCTGGTGGCAAACGCATTATGTTGGTTTTGTCGTGACGCAGCACAGATAAACATTTATTTGCAATATTACAACCAAACAACCATTTATGTAAGGCTATATAACCTGTCAAAAATCTTTAGATCTAATATCATAAATTTTAATGGAGTCTGTTGTGAGTTTATAACATTTCAGGGACAAATTAAATATAAGTGTATAAAAAATTTAAAATATGCAACTTTTTCTTCTTATCACATGCTATTAAAACATCGGAAATGAGAAAAAAAAATCAACATTTAAATCTTTGACTAAATAACGGGCAGAATGACAAAGTCACATGACATTTGTAATTAAGGTTAAGTCTTACTGCAATGCTTTTCCGCCAAAAATATTCTAACATCAGCCAATATTGTAGCAAACTGGTTATATCCAGAAGGTTATTTTTTTTTTAAATCTGGGGCATTACATTATTTACAATCGCTCATTATTTCTTGCTATGTACTAAATTCCGGTTATAAACGGTTAAAAATAATTGTGAAAAATAATTTTCTTGAAATGACTGATTTATTACGATACTGGCGGATGCAAGCAATTTTTAAGCCAGAAAGAATTGCAGTAAGACTACCTTAAACATGACTGTGCACTATAAAAAAATGTCAGTTAAGCTTATTATTCCATTTAAAACAAACTACATCCTGTGATAAGGCAGAGAAAACAACTTTCCATTTAATATCGAAATTTAGATAAACATATTACCCTTGCAAAAGTTTTCCATTTATCATCAAGAAGTTGACGCATGACTCCGCCCTCCAACATTTCCAGGTGATCGTCCTCCTCTCCGTTAATGGCAATCATAAGGGCCGAGCTGTAATCTGTAAAATTAAAAATAAACATCTAAAATATCGAACCTCTTGACACCAAATATCAATGCAATGCATCATCTTGAATAAACCTAATGATTATGAAATAACAAACTACGTCTAAGAAAAGGCTTAAAATTATATGTTTGTAAATATGCATTTTGGACGTTTTTATTTGCTGTTGAAAATTTGCATTATCTATGTTTTTATTTGCTATTTCTGTACACATTAAAGGAGTGTCTATGTCATTAAATGTTGTAACAGATTTTTTTTTAACTACAAAAGATGGTAGTAATACCAAAATAGCCAGGAGTCAGCAATACTGTATAATTTCCAACTAAATATATATAGACTAAATTCTTCAATCTTTTAACAAATGCCCTGACAGCAGAGTGTCCTAATATTGGTGGCGTGCTTATCAAGCAGAGTTTCACTGTACCAATAAACTATGATAAATGCATATTTTGAAACACTTCTTTTTAACCCATACCCTGCCCTCTATAGACAGGACCTGGCCTCAAGGTTATAAAACTTTTTTCTCAGTTCTGTCTCAAATCTCATGATTTTGATTGGTCAGTGAACATTTTTAGGTAATTTCTGACCAATCAAATGCCTGAGATCTGAGTTTGAGCTGAGAATTTCTTTATAACCTCCGATACAGGTATAGCATTCCCACTAACTGTGAGTACCATCAGGTCATTATCTTTTATTAGAATTTGCACTTTATTTGATTTATTGATTTTAAATTAGAAAATAGATATCAAATTTGTGTGTATTGTTGTAGAATACTGCATGGTTAGAGTTCAAATGTGTAGGAGTATAATCTATCCGCCTTCGAGATTAATTACAAAGAATTTGAACGATAAACCATGCATTATTTTACTATACAGTAATGCAAGAAAAGTTTGTATCTGACATCATTTGGTAAAATTTCATATCTGATGTTATATAATGTGTAAAGCATTTGTTTTTTATGCTGTCCATTTATAGTGTATGAACGCACTTGATTGCCCTTTTTGTTTGATAGGGAATATTGTGAGGAGTTTAAAAATTAATGGTATCACATTTTTTGTTTGAGAGTTAAGTTAATTTCTGAATTTCTAATAAAAGTTCTAAAATACAAATACACTATAATTATACAATCAATGTTTATGCAGAAAAATATTTTTTACTTTAAAAATTCATATCAACACTGGGTGCCATAGTGATTCATTTTGTTATCACAATACTTGTGGTACAAAATAATTTTTGTCTTGTGATTTTTGTTGAATAGTCTCAAAACTAAAGGACTCTCAGTGAGTTTAGTGACTTACTTGGCTCTCCATTTGGACTGATAGAATCTATTTCTGTGAGTGGATATGCTGAACAAGTTACATTACTATATCTCCAAAATACCTGAAAATGTACATCAACATATATAAATTATATTTATAAATATTTAAAACACAAGATATATTTTGGTACAGTTGTTATTTTCTTTTTTAATCTTGCGACAGAAAAGAGATGATTCTAAGAACAGAATCTGAACTGGCATTGCGGATTGTAACTATAAGAAACAGCCCCTGGATAAATTTTGAAATTCCTGTATAATAATGACATAATCCTTGGATAATGATGCTATCCTTAGATAATGACATCATCATCTGTGGATAATAATGCTATCATACTGCTTCCCATCCATGAATAATACTCGCATTCCTGGATAACTCTTGTCATCTTCGGAAAAAAATGCAAAAACAATTGCTAATTTCTGCATAATGGTAGCATTTCTGTATATTCCATCCCTGGATAATGTTTGTTATCCCTGGATAACTCTGGCATTCACTGTCTGGATAATGCTTGTGATCCAGATATAAAATACTTGCCATTCCTAGATAATGTTTGCAGTCCCTACATAATACATGCCATCCTTGTATATAATACTTGCGACCCCTGAATACTGCCTGCCACCTCTAGATAACATTAATTTTGTCATCTCTGGATATTGTTTATATGCCATCCCTGGATAAAATTAATTTTGCCATCCCATCTCTGGAAGTTGTTTGCCATCCAGAGATAACATATATGGATACTGTTTGCCACTCCGGAAAATCCTTGCCATCCCTTGATAGCATTTACCATTCCTTGGTAATCCTTGCCACCCCCCTAAAATCCTTGCCATCCCTTGGTAGCATTTACCATTCCTTGGTAATCCTTGCCACCCCTGGAAAATCCTTGCCATCCCTTGGTAGCATTTACCATTTCTTGGTAATCCTTGCCATCCCCAGAAAATCCTTGCCATGCCTTGGTAGCATTTGCTATTCCTTGGTAATCCTTGCCATTCTTTGGTAACATTTGCCATTCCTCGGTTATTCTTGCCATTCCAAGGATAATGCTTGCAATCCCTGCCTGTGCATTATTAGTAATTTTGTATATAGACAGACACAAAACCAGCTTTGCCATGAGTGAGAGTTTGACCTTCCTTGTAAAAAATCTCAAGGACAACAAGTATGTGATAATGGGAACATGGAGCATTTAATACATCTTTAAGAGAAACCAATATTTATGGCATTCATTGCTGTCACCGCACAGAACCAACTTCAAACAGCAATCCGACCATTCACCATCAATCAATACTCTTAATTAACCAATGATTTTTCTATTAATCTTAATGACAGACAATTCAATAATAAAAGATTGTTTACCATTTCTCACAAAGATCAATAGTTCAAAACTAAAGCATGATACACTCAACATTAAAAGCAAACATTCTTATCTGTACTGGAAGCCAGGAAACAGCAGAAAAAATATATAACACCAGAAAAAAGCCCGGAACCGACTTTACCAAATATAGAAACACAGCCCATTGGAATAATTATAGAAAACTTTGAGGAGGGTCGATCTTTAAAGCAGCACGCCTCCAGGTCTATACTAACTTTCATAAACATTTTAAAAATGCACAATGTATTAAAAAAAAAGTAAAAAGTTGTGAAGTGAACAAAGAAAATAACTGTCTCATTGGAACAGCACTTACAACCTATGTATATTACCAAAAACAGGTCAAAACATTGAAAAATAGCCCGTGCTGCCTTTGCTGCGGTAGTAAAACAATAGAAATACTGCAAAATCAATCATATTTGTTTAACTTTTACCCTAATGCTAACAAATAAATTTACCCAATAGGACCAGTGCAGACCAAAATCAGCCATCTAATTATGGTCTGCACTAATTGCTTCTCAATTAGTACTTATTTTGAAATTTTTCCTAAAGATGCTGACTGTTTTTGTGTAGATTAAAAGATGGTCATGTCAGTCTAAGTCATTTATAGCATGGTGTGGGTTACAATGGTCTTACATCTTCTTGTTGGCTGCCTAATTTTAGCATTGTACAATTAAAAGGTTCATGCACAACCAAAAAAACACCCCTGGAAATCTTAAATCATTTATTATTTAACCTTCATGTATATAATTATAGTTCCTTAGGTTAAAAACAATGTTGTAACAACTTGTTATTTAAATTTAAATTCCCAGGTTTTTTTTTTCAGTACTTCATGAATAATATGCTTAGGATTGTGGGTTTTAACTCAACATTGGACATTTTACATCTGGGGTGGACACCAAAATTTTTCAAAGCACTACTAGTAAACATGTGGCACATAGTCCTCATAAAAAAAATTTCAAAGCATTAATAAGCAACCAATATATTTTGCCAGAATATCAGCCAACTATATCAATTTGTAATTTCTATCCGAGTAAATGTATAACAAAAACATTTATTTTCAATAGTGAATACTACCTATTATCAGCTATAAAATCAGTAAAACACCGCCCCCTGCATATATAAAGATTCTGACATTATTCAAAAATCTAAACTGTCCAAATATAACATTATTTATCTCGATCCACATCAGTATCAAACAATTGCTTAGTTTCTATTTCTAAAACTAGACCAAGGAACTTCGCTATATACATTGTAACGACTTATTAATTTACCGTTAAACAAAAAGGTCAGAGCAATGAATTTGTTTAAGTGCGCTCAAATAATGACATCAATGGTATCGATGTACACCATCGAGAATTGATTTCATCAATCTTAGGTTATTAAAGTAACATAACAATAGCATCAGTTTAACAGAACAAATATAATTTTACCCATGTATTGAATATAAACTATTTCTGGCCAATCGCAGGGGTCAAAAACGGAAAACAGTCAAATTAGTATTTGTCATATTCCAAATAAATATAATAAGTTAACAATCATAGAAAAATTCTTTCTTGTTTATAATAATTCACTTGGGTCAAACAAACAGAGCTCTTAAGTAAAAAAAAAGACATTTTAGCTCTTGAAAAAAGTTGAAAGATAATCACACCCTCCAATTGTCACATTATTCAGGGACGGACAGATGGACACTAGTACAACAAACCCATTTAGATAATACCCAGTTTAAAGCTGGTACATGGATACAGATTTCTGAGTGAAGAGCTTACAACACTTTAGAAAAATTATCAATTGCACATTATCCACATTATTTATCATTCAAATTTAATGTTAAGATACTTTTAAACAGCCAATCTATTGTAAGAATTTGAACACCTATATTGAATATATACCTATATTGAATATATACATGTATCAAGATTGGTAGAGAAATAGACTATTCTAAACTGAAAAATGTTGTAGATGGGTTTCTTTTTAATTGTGTGCAAAACTTTGTCTGTTATATTGTACTTCTTCATTAGTTATGTATGACTGACCCTGCAATCAACTGCAACTGAGACTTTACACCAGAAAATCATTATTAACTTAGCTTCTTCACATATAAGGGATTTCAAAATCCATTGCAGGATTCAAACCAAAGACGGGTAAATTAATTAAAAGATTTATGAAAAGATTTATGAAACAACAAAAAATGAAGCTACCAACAGTATAGAGCCAGGTCAGAACTGCATACTGACGGCAAAGGCTGATCACTTTTTTAAGTTTGTTAAAAGTATAATGAAGTTTCATACACTGCTTTTCCAATGTGTTGACATTCAATTTATGAAAAATTCATGAGTGGGAGATGTTTAATTGGCCGACACATGTCAATCTGATATCAAACGAAACAACCAAAGCACTACTGCAAAATGCGTTAGAATCACAATTAATCAAACACGTCAGTCAAGCTTTCAGATTTGACAACATACAAATTTCCTTTAATACTCACAAATCAACAAAAAGCTTCTAGTGCAAGAAAGCAATAATCATGCAATCGATACCTATTTTTTATCTTGATTTACCAATACATTGCAATGTTATTGCAACGTTCAATTAAACCAAAGACTGTTCAATTAAACCAAATACTCTTAAATGGACTCAATTCCTTGTAACCAACACATATGGATAAAAACAATTTGCGTCACCAAGTACATCGGTTTGTGTATCTGCGTTGAGGGCAATTACACCATTATTTGCTATTCCCAATACAGATAGTGATCTGGTGCCGAGAAACATGTCTAAAAATCAATCACCGCCTATTGATCATTTATCGGCCACCAAGCTTACTCAAGTAATCACTGATTTTAATTACAGACAATATTAAACGAAGTTCGTTTGAGGGGGTATTTTCTATTTATTTGAAAAACCTTTAAAAAAAGGTTTTACATCCATGAGAATGTCCTCGTGTTTATTATGTATTAAAATGTGTTTTGTTTACTTCTATTATTTTCAACACTTATCCACGTAGTATAATTTAGTTTTAAACATATTTATTTTAGCTCAATTGTGAAGCAAGTTTGTAGAGCTTATGTGAATCACTACTATAACTCACATCACTGCTTCCATATAAAGAAATTAAACATGGAGGTAACAAGAGAGGAGACTCGGACCCACAATCTCTGGGTTGAGAGGCAAACACCACATCTTTCCCATAGCTATACCATTTCTACCCTCTCATATAACCAATGCATGTGTACCAGTTTTCCAAATTTTACAATTGTATTAGATACATGTAATGCTACTAATTGAGGCCAAATACACGACTGAAAAAATAAATAAATTGAATTGCCTCTCAACAAAACAGTTGTCAATATCTAAATCAATTTGTTAACTTCTGATCAAGATAATTAGGATCAAGTGATACCACATTTTTTCCTGCTATATTGTTGAGCTTAAGGATTTAATAATCTTTTTATCTTTCTTTTTTTATAATTACTAAATGATTGGATAGAAGTATTGACACATTAAAAGACTAGAAATGTGTCCATAGAATCAATCCCGCTCCCTCGCTTACTACTGTGTTGTCAGTCTTAGTAAGAACAGCATGTCAAGCAAGGGAAAATCCCTAATCAGTCCTCCCCTGTAGGATGTGGTAAGGCCTAAAGAAATTCAAACTGACATCTTCATTTCATGGTACTTCATTTCAGGGCATCTCTACATAGAACCAAAGATGCCACTTGGTGCTTCACTTGAGGGCACCTCTTATTTGGGACCAAAAAAACATTTGGTGCTTTATTTCTAGACCCCTCTACGTAGGACCAACAACCTTTGCAAATTAGCTGAATTGTAACTTAATGACAACATAAATCTTACATTGACAGGAAATAACCGGCATTATATAAATACACATGATTATTTATATGTACTTACAATACTGTTTAATTCTAAAATTTCTTTAAAGAGTCTATGTCGTCCTAATTTACTGGCAAGGGCTAGCGGAGTTAAGTTTTCATTATTAACAATATCACGTTGAGCTGGCTTCTTATGATGTTTCACCATATACTTGTACATCTCCTGGAATAAAATATTCAAATACTCTTCAAAATGGAGTCCAAAAATATCATCAGTAAAAATACAAATACTCTTCAAAATGGAGTCTAAAAACATCATTTGTGAGAGATACTCATCACAAAAGATGTGCTCTCTATAATGAAGTTAGTGGAAAAGTATACAAGAAATGGATAATTTTCTAAATAGAGGTCTAAACAATTAAAAGTACAGAAAACTGATACTCTTCTATAAAATACAATGAAGTTAGAATATAAAATAGGAAAAGGTTTACTCTTCTAAGTAGAGGAAGAAAAATATTTAAATAATGTTACTTATCAGAATAAAAGTTAATATATGAATTGTGCTATAAAGTATATTTTATTAATGCAAAAGAGAAAAACAAAACAGCCTTAAAAGAGACAAGATAACAATGTTTGTTAATTGCTACTCAAAAGTATTCTCCAAACTAAAAGTAAAAGTTTAAACAAAGGCAACATTCATCAAAAATATCAACTAAATATCAATAGATATTTCAAAGGAAATAACAAAGGAGCTAACTACCACAAGCTCTCACAGATGTAAATCCAATTACTTAATTTTTTTGAAATCTTTGATCCTCTCAATCAACTTTTATCATGTAAAAAAATATATTTATGAAAAAAAAAGATAATTGCAAAGAAAGCATATCTACCATGCTCTTTACAAAAGCCTTGACCTTTATCTAAATATCTAGGTCAATTCACTATATTTTTGTCAACTATGACCTTGACTTATTGACCTCAAATTAAATTATCAAGCTCTTCAGGCATCAGGCTAACATGTAATGACTATAACTTAAAATTAATAAAACAATTATCTTAAGTTATCTCAATGTTTTTACAAAGACATGTGACCTTGACCTAGATGTCTTTAAACCTTGCACTTTTAACTTGTAATGTTTCAAGGACATAATGTGCCAAAGAAACTCTGCAAAGTGACAAAATAAAATTACCTACTTAAATAAATATGAAAAAAACCAAAAACATTTTTATGATAAATATGACTGTAAAAATTAACATATAACATATAAAAAAACAACGAAAACCAGGTTTTCAACCACCAAGTTTTGATGTGACAGCAATCAATAGGTCAAACTGTACTAAAGTTATTGAGTAGAAGCTGAAAATTCTATTGTAAGCAAATGACCTTAACCTTGCTCCTAGATATCTAAGTGGCAATCCAAAGCTGCCACACAGCAAGTTTGGTGTCAAAAGGTCAACGCAAACTCAAGTTATTATGTGAAAACTGAATGCATCAACCTTGATCACAGACACCTGGGTAGCAATCCAAAGCTGCCTCTTGATATTAGCTACCCATACATCAAATTTAGTGTCAATAGGCCAAAACAAACTCAAGTAAATGAGCCAAAACTGAATTTCTATTTTTAGTAACAGTGACCTTGACCACTGACACCTGGGTAGCAATCCCAAGCTGCCTATTGATATAACCTACCCATACATCAAGTTTGGTGTCAATAGGCCAAAGCAAACTCGAATTATTGAGCTGAAACTGAATTTCTCTTTAAGAAACAGTGACCTTGACCTTGATAACAGACGCCTGGGTAGCAATCCCAAGCTGCCTCTTGATATCAGCTATTCATACACAAAGTTTGGTGTCAATATGCCAAAGCAAACTAAAGTTATTCCTAAGCTGCCTCTTGATATAAACTATCCATACACTAAGTTTGGTGTCAATAAGCCAAAGCAAACTGAAGTTATTAAGTGGAAAACTGAATTTCTATTTTTATTAACAGTGACCTTAAACCTTGATCACAGACACCTGGGTAGCAATCCCAAGCTGCCTCTTGATAAAAGCTACCTACACACCAAGTTTGGTGTCAATATGCCAAAGCAAACTAAAGTTATTAAGTGGAAAACTGAATTTCTATTTTTAGTAACAGTGACCTTGACCTTGATCACAGACACCTGGGTAGCGATCTTGAAGATCTTGAAGAAAACACCAGAATTGTCTGATGTATGGTTTTGGAATTATCCTTTAATTTCATGTTAATATTGTACAAGTTTATGTACCCCCTGAATTTTTATTTTACCCCCAGTTTTCAAAGGTAAGGTGTAAAAATACCCCTAATGAAAAATAGAAGTGGGAACACTGCTCAAGTTATTGTGCAGAAACTGAATTTCTATTTTTAGTAACAGTGACCTTGACCTTGATTACTGACACCTGGGTAGCAAGCCCAAGCTGCCTTTTGATATAAGCTATTTATACACCAAGTTTGGTGTCATTAGGCCAAAGCAAACTCTAGTTATTGAGCGGAAACTGAATTTCTGTTTTTAGTAAAAGTGACCTTGACTTTAATCACAGACACCTTGGTAACACTTGATATAAGCTACCCACACACCAAGTTTGGTGTCAATAGGCCAAAGCAAACTAAAAGTTATTGAACAGAAACCCAAAGTTGACGCCCGCACGCCGACTTCGGCATTACAATAACCCAGTATATAAAAATTGTTTACGATGTCAAAAAAGAACATAGAACAAATCTAACAACATAAATATAAATGTATATAATACTCTGAAAATAAAAATAAAACAATGTAAAGCACTAGATAGGACCAGACATTATCAGATTCAACAAACACAGATCATTTTTTGTATAGTACTGTAAGAAAGTGATGCTGGACAAAGGGTACATTTAAACAAAGCACAATTAACTACATAATCTACAGTACCTCGCACTTCTGCATGGTGAAATGAATTATTTCATTATTTGACAGTACTAGTAGAATTCAAAACTACATCAGTACATAAAATATAAGTGATAATTGAGCCCCGTCATGACAAAACCAACATAATGCGTTTGTGACCAGCATGGATTCAGACCAGCCTGCGCATCCGCACAGTCTGATCAGGATCCATGCTGTGCGCTTACAAACCCTATAACAAGTAGAGAAACTGATAGCAAACAGCATGGATCCTGATCAGACTGCGTAGATGCTCAGGCTGGTCTGGATCCATGCTGGTCGCAAACCCATTATGTTGGTTTTATCATGACGTGGCTCATATATACATGATCTTATACTGCACATTTATAATGTTGCTTTTCATTGGATAGTCTTGATGTATATATAGTTTTATATATACTGCTGTCAACTTATAAAGAAATCACATTTTTTTCTTTAAAAAAAGGAAGTTTGCTGTATTATAAATTCTTCATAAAGATTCCTGACAGGTTATATGGCCATATATAAACGGTTGCTAGTAAATTAAATATCCAAACAACTGTTTATATCAGGCGATATAATTTGTCAAAAAATCTTAATAACTAAATAACTATAAAAATATACATTTAATTTGTGAAACATCAAAATTACATGTTCTTTCATCATGCTTAGTCTTTGCTACTTGTATATACTTTATATTACTTCAAGTTTTATTTTATCAAAATATTAAGATGATAATAAAAGTTTGTTTTTTTCTGTTTTTTTTGTTTTTGTTTTCTTGTTTGCTTCTTGAGATGATACAAGAGAATAGTCAAGTTCCAAATCTCTTGCAGTGTTTGTCAAAATGGTGAAAAAGTTCACAATTTGTCAGCTTGTCAGCTGTCACAAATCCAACCCAACCTCTCCCCCCTCAATATTTTCATTTACCTTATCTCATGACTAGAATTTGCAATTTCCTAAATTCTCAGACCCAAACCACATGTTCTCAAAAATGTGGAAAAGTAAAAACCGTTATGACACTGATAATTATATAAGTTACTTTTATATACAGTTATTATATGGAAATGAGGAGAATATAGCACTGGCTAATGCAAATAATTTCTTAGCTAAAAAGCACTTTACTGTACAGTGGCCTGAATGAGATCTAGAACATACAGTAACCTGAGACAATAATGAAAGGAGGTAGCTGTGGTGGTATATTAGGTAAATTAAATATAATTGCTGCTTAAAACGTCATTCCAGCATTTTTTTTAACCAATGAATGTTTAGATTAAACAAACTGCACACAATGGTTACAATCGTAGCTGCAAATTGTTTAGGTTTTTTGGCAATTTTCCAGCTCTTTCTGTCAGTGGGTGCCATTCTATACATATTATTTCAGATGCACTGTAGCAGCAACGGGTTGAACGACCAACAAATTCTGAATACAGTTGATTGACTTTTTCATAATGAACAACATGACTAATAAGTAATTTCTGTAGTAAATTGTTTGTTTGTTTGGTTGATTGGGTTTTGTTTAACACAGACACAGAAAAGGTCATATGGCGATGTTCAGGTTTAACTGGTGAAGGAGGACCTCAGGTGCCCTTCTAAGCATTATTTCAGGCACGAAAGGGAACCTTTGTAGAACCAACGAAGTTCCGTAAGATAGCTGGATAGCTTCCTCACATGACAAAATCAAAAGTCCCTGTCAGGATTCGAACCCATAGCGATGAGTGGTTTGAAGTCAACAACCTTAACCACTTGGCCAAGGACACTCCAATGTTTATAATGAACAAGAATTTGTAACAGAGTTACCAACGTCCCCCGCCTCGGGGAATTTTTATACGAAGCATAAAATTGTGCTATTTCAAAAGATTAAAATGAAACACAGAATTTAACAAGGGTAAATCTAAATGCCCGCCACTAACGTGGGGGCACAAAAATTCATCATGTAAAGCTTTGACCTCTAAGTGTGACCTTGACCTTGGAGGTAGGGGTGCAGGTGTTATGCATGACATATTGTCTTAATATTGTAACTATTTGTGCCAAGTATTTTCAAAATCACTTGAACAATGAAGAAGTTATAGATCGGACACAAAATAAACCCTATAACAGACTATGTAAATCTTTGACCTCTAAGTGTGACCTTGACCTTGGAGGTAGGGACACAGGTGTTACGTATGACATATTATCTTATCATTGTGACTATTTGTGCCAAGTATTTTCAAAATCCCTTGATCTATGAAGAAGTTATGGACAAGACACAAAATATACCATATAACAGATTTTTATTAACCTTTGACCTCTAAGTGTGACCTTGACCTTGAAGGTAGGTGTGCAGGTGTTATGCATGACATATGGTCTTATTATTGTAACTATTTGTGCCAAGTATTTTCAAAATCCCTTGAACTATGAAGAAGTTATAGATTGGACACAAAATATACCCTATAACAGACTATCTTTGACCTCTAAGTGTGACCTTTAACTTGGAGGTAGGGATGCAGGTGTTGTGCATGACACATTGTCTTATTATAGTGACTATTTGTGGCAAGTATTTACAAAATCTTTCGATCTATGACAAAGTTATGGACCGGACACAAAATATACCCTATAACAGACTATGTTAATCTTTGACCTCCAAGTGTGACCTTGACCTTGGAGGTAGGTGACCGGTTGTTGCGCATGACACATCATCTCATTATTGTGAACAATTGTGTCAAGTATTTACAAAATCCCTTCAAAGATAAGGAAGTTATGGACCGGACACGACATATACCCTCAAATAGATAATGTTGACCTTGAATGAGCAAGTGTGACCTTGACCTTGGATGTAGGGGTCTGGTTGTTGCGCATGACACATCCTCTTATTATAACAAACATTTGTGCCAAGTTATTTCAGATTCCTTTGATAAATGACAAAGTTATGGACCGGACAAGACAGTGTGACGGACAGACGGACTGACGGACGTTCTAACATTTTGGGTTTAGGGGCTATTTTCTTTGTTTTCTTAAGGGCTATTAGCCCATATACCCTTTGATCATGGAATGAACCTATTGTTCTCTTTTGTTCTCTTTACTGTTACATTAGCCCCTAAACCCAAAATGTTTGCACGGACGGACAGACGGACGTTCCTACGAATGGTCATTTATTGGGTACTTCTTTTGTTTAAAGGTACCCAACAAGAGAACATAAGTACCCAACAATACTGACGGAATGAATAGAATTACCCAACAAGTGTCCTCTCGTGTGTTGGAGATACCCAACAGGACTGACAGACAGACGGACGGAGCCTATTTCTATATCCCCCTTTTTTCTTCGAAAAGGCGGGGGACAATAACAAATTATCAACAGGAGAAAAGGAGGTCTTAATTACGAATTATTTCACTGAGAATCATATAATAAAACATATTGGCTCAGGTGACAACTGAACTGCTGTGTTATTGTTCATGCATGTGTAATTAACAATTCAGGGTTCAATTACTATTGAATACCCTTGTTCATTTTACAGCAGATTATCAACTGTTTCCTGTCATGTAAGTAGATCAATAATGGCTGATTTATATGCATTTTAGAATTTTCTGCAATTGTGCAACAAGTCAACAACAAAAGAATGCTTTTATTGACAGAAAGTTTCAAGTATCGTAAAAAATCTGGCAATAAATACTAGATATACCAGAGCAAAGAACTGCATAAAACTTTAACAATCATAATGGCTGCACCAAACATAATGGCTGCTCCTAACAGCAGAATGTGATAAAATTACCGGTTGCCACATTTTTTTTTTAAAAAGCATGAAAATTTGAAATGATTTGATAAAACTTTTAATTATTTATGATCATAAGTTTTTGTGGTAGGTTTGTATACAAGACTAATAGAAATGAGATTTAAAAACAAAGATTCTTGTCAATTATATTACCTCCCTTTATCATACTGACTTCTAATTATAATATAGGCTTGTCAGATTGTATAATAATAATTTTATTTTTTTTTCCCTTTATCTGATATAATGGGGCAAAATTATAGACTTCACCTTTTGTCAAACTAGTTACTGACTTTTCAAAATCTTCATAATAACAAAACAAGAAAAGAAGAAAAAATAGAAAAATACTATTGCTACATGTTTAATGAATTGGAAATGACAATTCTAGTAAAATTATAGTAAAGATTAAAGAATGTCCACATTATGTAGTGAAAATACTTGTAAGATACTATAGTAAGAAATATTTGTATATTTGTATGACATTGCTATGAAATATTTGATTGATATTCATAAAATATTTATCCATGAACACAATATTTATGTGATACACTGTGATTATATCATTAATAAAAAAAATATTTATTATATAATATATAGAGGATATTTAAGTTTTTTCCATAATCCAGGATTTATTTTCATTGAGAGGTATGAAAATAAATATTTCATGAGTGGCGGTAGCCACGTCATAGTGAAATATGATAATTTTCTTACCACAAGATGAAAATAAATCCTGTATTTATTGAAGAAAAAACTTAAATTTTCTGTTTACTACGTACTGGGTTACCTTCATATTAACTGGACAATCAGTTTACCAGACAAAAGCTATTCCTGCCGAATAGTGCAGCAAGTTTATTTTTTGCTTCGATTAAAAAATCATACAGTCTGAATCGTACACACACTTTCTATTTTAAAGTAAATAATAAAAAAAAAAAAAAAACACTCTCAGGTAAATATTGTTGGTTTCAGTTCTATATTTACTAACATGCCCTTTTGTTTACTAGTTATTTCATGACCTGGTCATGTGGGGGAATAATCTGTTCAGTGAGTGAGTGTGCAGGCCCGAATATGGAGGCCCTTAATGGGTTATTTTAGATAGGTTTTACTTTTAATTCTTCTCAATGTTACCTTAGGAGACAATCATAACATACAGTTGACTCTCAATAAGTCGAAAGCGCTTTACTCAAAATTCCGCGTTAGTCGAAGAATTTCTATAGTCCTGTCAAATTTCCTTCTTTATCTTTGTATTTTAACTCTGTTCAAATTTTGACTTACCGAGACACCTGTTTAGTCGGAAAAAAAATTTGGTCCCGTCAATTAAAGTCCAACATTTTTTCATCTCAATTAGTCGAAGTGTGAAAACAGCCGACTGATCAAAGGTCGGAGACATCAAGGTGAGATGTTGTCACTCGTGATTCACACATTTCATGGTAATTTTAATTGCTGGTCATCATGTATTATTAACACGTCATAAAAGTGGCTTTAATCGGTTTCAGGACTTAATTGGTTTTAACAGTCAGATAACTAAATTAAGATTTAATTACATTAAGAAAGTTGACTCGCGCCAGTCTGACAGATGTTAGTCAAATAACAGCCTAGGTATTGATGTGTGTAATATCAACGTAAATGACATTTGTATCATTAATGTTCCGTCATATTGCATACATTAATATGTACTTCAGGTTCACGATAGTTGCTTCTTTTGTTTTCTTCCGATAATCAATTCACTTCAAATTGTAGTTGAAAAAAATAAATGTGTTATTGTGCTTTTATTATAGTGAATTGTCATGAGTGCTTATTAAAAACATAATTATGCATACTGATGAATACTGACAAACTTGCATTTATGTCATTGCTACGAATGTTTGTGTTTATGTTTCACTATTAATTTACATGTATTAAATTTTGAATAATTTATTTTTGTTCATTTAGAATTTGTAGTTTTAAGTGATTTTGTCCGCCCTGTCATTTTCACGGGAGGGCTTTTGTCCGCCTTGTCATTTTTTGACGGTAGGGCTTTTGTCCTGGAGGACTTTTGTCTGTTTCCCAAACGACATGGCAAACTGTCCTTACTTAACATAGCTTTATTCTTTTCTGTGACTGATTGAATTTACGATGACTTAATACTTTTAAAAAAGATAGAAAAACTGTTAATAACAAGAAATGTTTGTAAAACATGTATGCCCCCTGTCGGAAGCCAATTAGTCATGTGATCAGGTTATTATGCTTGACTTCTGACCCAGTGAACAAACAATAAAGGTTATCTAGTATCTACTGGTCATGACTAGTCACAAGGTAATAATTATTGTGACCCTATAGGTTGTGTGCAGCAATTTAAGTTATTACAAATCTTACCAAATAATATATGCATAAATTTTATGAATCATGTAGGCCTCATTAATGACAGCCAAGTTGTTGACCCCTTGACCCCAAAATCAATAGGTCATCTGCTGGCAATGACCAATCATCATACCAAGTGTGAAGTTTCTAGGCCTAAGCGTTCTTTAGTTATTGATTGGAAACTGTTTTTACCTACAAGGTCAATGTGACCTTGACCTTTGACCCCTTGATCCCAAAATCAATAGGAGTCATCTGCTGGTCATGACCAATCATCATACCAAGTTTGAAGTTCCTAGGCCTAAGGGTTCTCTAGTTATTGATCGCAAACCGTTTTTACCTACAAGGTCAATGTGACCTTGACCTTTGACCCCTTGACCCCAAAATCAATAGGGGTCATCTGCTGGTCATGACCAATCACCATACCAAGTTTGAAGTTCCTAGGCCTAAACGTTCTTTGGTTATTGATCAGAAACTGTTTTTACTTACAAGGTCAATGTGACCTTGACCTTTGAACCCTTGACCCAAAACTCAATAGGGGTCATCTGCTGGTCATGACCAATCATCATACCAAGTTTGAAGTTCCTAGACCTTAGCGTTTTTAGTTAATTGATCGGAAACCGTTTTTACCTACAGGGTCAATGTGACCTTGACCTTTGACCCCTTGACCCCAAAATCAATAGGGGTCATCTGCTGGTCATGACCAATCACCATACCAAGTTTGAAGTTCCTAGGCCTAAGGGTTCTTAAGTAATTGATTGGAAATCGTTTTTACCTACAAGGTCAATGTGACCTTGACCTTTGACCCCAAATTCAATAGGGGTCATCTACTGATCATGACCAATCACCATTCCAAGTTTGAAGTTCCTAGGCCTAAGGGTTCTTTAGTTATTGATCGGACACCGTTTTTGCTTACAAGGTCAATGTGACCTTGACCTTTGACCCCTTGACCCAAAATCAATAGGGGTCATCTACTGATCATGACCAATCACCATACCAAGTTTGAAGTTCCTGAGCCTAAGGGTTCTTTAGTTATTGATCTGAAACCTTTTTTGCTAACAAGGTCAATGTGACCTTGACCTTTGACCCCTTGACCCCATAATCAATAGGGGTCATCTACTGATCATGACCAATCACCATACCAAGTTTGAAGTTCCTAGGCCTAAGGGTTCTTTAGTTATTGATCGGAAACCGTTTTTGCTAACAAGGTCAATGTGACCTTGACCTTTGACCCATTGACCCCAAAATTAATAGGGGTCATCTACTGATCATGACCAATCACCATACCAAGTTTGAAGTTCCTAGGCCTAAGGGTTCTTTAGTTATTGATCGGAAACCGTTTTTGCTTACAAGGTCAATGTGACCTTGACCTTTGACCCCTTTACCCCAAAATCAATAGGGGTCATCTACTGATCATGACCAATCACCATACCAAGTTTGAAGTTCCTAGGCCTAAGGGTTCTTTAGTTATCACTCGGAAACCATTTGGTCTACGGACCGACGGACCAACGGACCGACAAGTGCAAAGCAATATACCCTCTCTTCTTTGAAGTGGGGGCTTAATTATTGACATCATTATTGTCTTGTTTATGTTGTCATTAAATTTGCAAGTTTTAAATACCGGTAAAATAGGTTGTATGCCACTATGTAAATTTTAGAAACAATACGGTTGCTGATCAATGCCCACCTTCAAATGAAAAGTGTCCCCGAAATGAGCCTACAAATTATGGCATGTATGCATACTGGGTTTTTCCAATATCTTAACCTTGCCATTCAATAATCATTGTTTCCTTGCTGATTATTTAAAGATTAATTTCAATTCACAACTTCAAAAAATTTTGAAACATAATGTCTGGTAAATTGAGTTGCCTACACGATTTTTTTCTTTTATAATTCCCTACTTTAAAGACACATTTCTAAGGTCAAATGTTTTATTTCATGTTTGATAAAGTAATGTATACTTTTATTAAGAACCCAAAATTATTTGGTTAAAATTCCATTCTTTTTTATTATTTTAAATCAAAGTTACAGGTAAAAAACATCATAATTTGTCTGGTAATATGTAGGATCCCAGTACACCTTTTTTTAACATTACAATTTGAAAGATTTCCTCTTAAATTTTGTGTATTGGCTGAAGTAAGAAAAAAGTAGTCCGACAAATCACCAGTGAAAATACGGAATATATATTTCACTGAAGTTAAAAACAATATTATGTACAGTGAAAATACGCATTTTATTTTAACAATATTTCATTCATAAGTATATAATAAACATTTATGTAATATTATGCTATATGTTAAAAACAACTGAAGTTTCTAGTTTCATCACCATAATCATTTTTAACCTATTGCTAATGGAATAATAACTATTTTTCCATTTTTGACTCATGTTTATGAAGTTATTTCCATTTTTGACTCATTTTTTTATATAATTTATGAAACCGTTCACTTACAGGTTGGTCAGCTATAACCACCATATGCAAGGTAGTATTTCCGAAGGAGTCCTGGAGGTTCGGGTCGGCTCCATTATCTATGAGGTAGTCGTAAATGTCCATGTAACCAAAACATGCAGCAAATGCTAATGGGTATTCCCCATAATATGCATAACCTGAAACAAGTAATTTTATGATTAAACCATTTACCTGTTTCTTTATTTCTTAAATGGAATTGTCCATCGGTGGTGGTGGTATAGGTAGTTTTCACTCTGGATCACGACAGTAAGCCACATTGAACTTACCAGAGCATAGTTCAGCCACAGCATCATTCCTGGGCACGCTGTCAACAAGTTTACCAGTACTACATGCCTTCAATTTTGTAAGGAACTATAAGTTCTGCATATGCCAAAGCAGAGATACAGAGCGAATGACCATGGAAAGGATTTCATGATCAATCACACGAAAGTGATCTGCACCATCCAGGAATTGAACCCGGGTGGCCCGAATCCAAGAAACTGTCCATTATCAATTTCAGGGATATAAGATGAAAATTTTAAAGTTGGTTAGTTTAGAGCCTGGTCAGACTGTATGGATTATAATGAACGCTGGCCTAGCTCAATACTGATGGCAATTAAAAGGTGATCACTTTCAGTTCCAGCAGGTTAAAGGTTAAAATTGAAAGATGGAAAAGTCTCGGCTATTTAAGTTATGAAGCAGGTGAACGTTTTAAATTACAGAATTTTTTTTTTTTTTTGTGGGATTTAATTACCACACCAACACTGTAAAGGTCATACGGCAAATTTTCAGTTTTACTGAAATTTACTTGATGACGGTCTCAGTGACCTAACCTGAGTAAAACCATCCACTATCATGAATGAATTCAAAGTCTGGCCTAACTTGACTCGAACCCATAACTGTGAGGGTTATATAGAAATCGAAACTGTTGGAGTTATAAAGTTTCTTATAAAGAATTTAAGTAATGTTGAATATTCTCTTAACTTCTGTGCAAAGCGGAATCTCTTTTGCACTGAAATTTCAAAGCATTATCTTTTCTAATAATAACTGCAGAGCATGTTTGGAAAGTTGTACCTCTATTTAAAGTATAGCATTGAGTGTTTGAATAACTTTTTATACTAAAGGCCATTGTTTAAATGTTACACACATAAGTTATATTTACACAGTCTTATCATTTAACAATTTATTTATTTTTGTTTTTAGGATCAATTATAAAGGTAGAATACTTTGTAATTAACAAAGGCATGTACTTCGAAAAAAAATCGACTGAATTAAGTTTTTTAGTTTAAACAGCCGGTTTAACCACCAGTGTAAAAGCAATTCATTTGTATACCAAAATAACATGTAAAAAGGAGCAAAATTCCTGATAGATTCTGATTCCTCATAAACCATTCTAATTTTTGTAAACCTCCTTAATTCCATACCTTCATAATTGGTTGTTTTAGTCCTGGCATTTTTCTGGTCCTCTGGAAGGAAAAATCGCCCAGTCGCTCGCTGGTTGACATATGCACCATTAGAAACCAAAAGTTTGACAGATTCAAAATCACCATATACTGTAGCTAAATGCAGACAACTTTCACCTGTAATAAATTTTACAAATATTTATAAATTTAACAATCTTTAACTGTAATTTAAGGGCCATTACTTAGACTAAGGTATAAAAAAGGGTTTATTAAGACCAAACTTGGATAGAGGTTTATTAAGACCTAACATGGATAGAAGTTTATCAAGACCTAACTTGGACTGAGGTTTATTTAAGACCTTACTTGGATACAGGTTTATGAAGACTTAACTTAGAAAGAAGTTTATTAAGACCTAACTTGCTTAGAGGATTTTTAAGACTTAACTTGGATTAAGGTTTATTTAAGACCTTACTTGGAAAGAGGTTTATAAAGACCTAACTTGGATAGAAGTTAATTAAGACCTAACTTGCATAGAGGATTTTTAAGACCTTACTTGGATAGAGGTTTATTAAGACTAAACATGGATAGAAATTTATTAAGACTTAACTTGGATTGAGGTTTATTAAAGACCTTACTTGGATAGAGGTTTATGGAACCTAACTCAGAAAGAAGTTTATTAAGACATAACTTGGATTAAGGTTTATTTAAGACCTTACTTGGAAAGAGGTTTATTAAGACCTAACTTGGATAGAAGTTAATTAAGACCTAACTTGCATAGCCTTACTTGGATAGAGGTTTATTAAGACTTAACATAGATAGAAGTTTATTAAGACTTGGATAGAGGTTTATTTAGACCTAACTTGGAAGGAGGTTCATTAAGACCTTAAACTTGGATTAGAGATTTATTTAGACCTAACTTGGATGAGAAGTTTATTTAGACCTAACTTGGATAGATTT
The DNA here is from genome assembly GCF_026571515.1 of Ruditapes philippinarum. Lineage (NCBI taxonomy): Eukaryota > Metazoa > Mollusca > Bivalvia > Venerida > Veneridae > Ruditapes > Ruditapes philippinarum. The sequence goes on along the minus strand of NW_026854361.1, from coordinate 48,612 downwards.
TTATTAAGACCTAACTTGGAAAAAGGTTTATTAAGACCTTACTTGGATAAAGGTTTATTAAGACCTAACTTGGATAGAGGTTAATTTAGGCATTTGCATGTATTGATAGCTACTTTTGTATGTGTGTTCAAACCCTGTCAGCTGGGTCAAGCCTTTGTTTCCTAGAGTAAGAAACTTTACACTCATTGCTTAGCACTGATTATTTCTAGGGACAGATTTGTTAGCATGTCTGTAAGTTTCTACACAACTGAACTAAAATTAATTCTGTATATTAAAGCTACTTAGACCGTAAATTGGATAGAGGTATATTTAGGTACAAACTCAAACAATCATGTATCATTATCATACTCATTGCTTGCTCAGAGTAAAATTAAGGTTATAACTCTGACAGAGGGTTAATTAGTGCCATAACTCAGAGAGGTATTTTAAGGCTGTAACTCAGACAAAAAGTATAATTAAGACCATCACTCAGACAGAGGTATATTTAAGACCATAAATCACTGTAACTTGGACAGAGGTATGTTATGGCCATAAACCAGACATAAACATATCATGTAAATTGGACAGAGGAATATTAAGACCATAAATCAGATAGAAGAATATTAAGACCATAACTCAGACAGAGGTATGTATATGCTATTTCTCAGGCAGAGGTAAATTTAGACTGTAACTCAGACAGAGGTATTTTAAGGCCATTACTCTGACAGAGGTACTCAGACAGAGGTATATTAAGAACATCAACTCAAGGTGTGTCAAGGCTATAACTAGGACAAAGGTAATCTTTCAGGGTTCTGCCTCTGAACCAAGGTATCATAAGTTTGAGCTCCACTGGAGTCATGACCATATTTCCTTATATGATAAAGTATCTGTTTGTTCCAAAAGTAAAGTTTGGAAGTGATTAAAAAAAGCCTAAAGCTTTCCTCACAATCCAGCTCATAAATTCATTGTAACAAAAATGTTTAAAGAGCAAGAATCTCTTTTTGGGGGATGGGGAGAGGGTTGGTGGAAGTGAGTGCTTGGTTTAATGTTGCACCAACACAGTAAAGGTTATATGGCAATTTCCCAGCTTAACTGTTGGAGGAAGACCTCAGGTCCCCCTCTGTGCATTATTTCAGGCATAAAAGGGCACCTGAGTAGTACCTGACCAGCATTCCGTACTTCCTCACATAAAAGAATCCAAAGTCCCTGTTAAGATTCAAGTCTCTGTTAGGATTTGAACCTACAGCATTGAGAGGGAAGCAAGCATCTCATGATCCGGCATAAAAATACAACAATACATACCATAATATTCATCTGCTTCATAAAAATCCAAGGCCAGCTTGGGGTACATATTGAGCAATATTTTGGCAGTTTCTACATGTTCTGCACTGTCCATTAGATACAACAGATGGAGTGGGGTTTCCCCAACACCCCCACGTTTAGAAAGGTCCCAACACGCTTCATGTGTTGACACTTTGTTAAAACTATTCTTTTCATGTTCGTTCCACTCTAACACAAGTTCTTCATCTGTCTTTGATTCCCACACTGTTGAGCCCTGAAATTAAATGTTGAAACATATTAATTTTAGTTTTAAGTATGTACCTTTTACTAAATATGTCTATATTTTTTACTAGAAAAGAAGAGGAGTATTTGAGACAAGATTTACAACATTACAGTGTAATTCTTTTGATGGGTGATGTACAGAAACATGTTCCCAATGACAAATAATCCCTTTTTTCCCCTCCCCCAAGTCATTGGTTCCAAAAGTTACATTTTACTATAACAATTAATAATTGGTTGTCATATTGCAACTTATTTTCCCCAAAATTTACCGTAACTTAGAGACTCGAACATTTTTCAAATGGGCAAACCTGAAAGACTAGGCCTTCCTAAAAAGGTGAGAGAAGTTTTAACCTGTATCATTGGTGGAATGTAAACTCACAGTTGTGTGGGAACAACAGCAACACTTACAAGTTCTCCAAAATTGCTGAAACTGTTAATATAATACTGATGCATAAAAATAGTTATAGTGTACAAAAAATTCAGACCACTCACTCCATTTTTCACGAATAACTTTTCTAATTGTGCAAAAAGTTCCAATTAGCGTTGTGATGCTTTTCACTCATGAATAGCACACAAATCAGATTTTAAAATTAATCTGAGTACTTTATTTCTTTATTGTCTTTTGTGTATCTTTCTGTTTTAAGTTACCCACCTGATTTATGTAGGGAATTTAAATTCTATGTTATTAGACTTTTGAAGCTTAGTGTAGTTCCTTTAATAAATCTTGAACAGCGGACATCCCTTGGAAGCAATGAGAAAAACATTATGAAAATTGCTGATTGAGTCTGTTGATGAGAGATAATGTAAAAATACAACATATTACACAACCCCTAGCACTGGTGTCAGCATTATATTAACATGCTGGAATCAATGCTTCCAAAGGACCAGAACATTACAACAACACTGCAGTGAAGTATGGGGTAACTTTTAACAGCTGTCTTCTGGGTCAGACGGGACAAAATTTGTTTGACCTGGCTCTATATGAATAGCAATTAAAGTGAAATTATTATTGCAAATTATGCATTCAAACAGTTCTCTTAATTGCCTTGTAAAGTTCTAATTTTTATCTTAAAGTATTTAAATAAATTCACTGATCAATTTCATTGTCTCTTAATTAAGATAATATTCATAATTTCTCTGAGAACCAAGCAGTGTTCCACTTCAAATTTGCTAATTTTCACCACCGCCACAGTAAAACTGGAAAAAAAGACATGTCATTTTACTGTTCAAGCATTGAATAAATGTCACTTACATAAATTCTCGCTTTAAACAGCTAATTTTTCAAACTCAACAAACATTATGTACTTCATAACCTTCAAGGATAATTGAAGATAGAATTTAAACACCTTATCAGTAATGAAAAGTAAACAAACAGATTATTAAATTCACTCAAAATACAATTTCCGGATTATGCCATTAAAATATGATCGTGTTTTACGAACATTATTGTACTTGACCTAGTGGGTATTGGGCCAATTACGTCAATGAATAAAGCAGGCGGAATATAGTGACAAAAATATTTTCCTTGACATCATTCATGTCTACTTTTGAATAAATTCAGATCAGGTTGAGTCCCACCCTGATATTAATGTGACAGTTCCTTAAAATTGTTTTTTTTTTTTTTTTTAAATAAGTGCTCACATCTTCTTTTTTCTCAATCTTTTTTTTTTCTCAAGAAAACTTGGTACGATAAGAAAATTTAATTTTGAAAGAAAGCAGGCTTTCATAATTATCATACTAATAAAAATGCAGGAATTCTTTGATAAAGATCAGTAAAACTTTTCTTTTGAAAGAATTTATGTAATAAAAACCACAGTATCAAAATACATGTATCGCTATTAAGAATCATGCACTGATATGTTTATCGTAAATTTGACAACAACATAAATGTAAACACTTTGACAGTATTGACAGTTAAATTTCATATTCTCTGATATTTAAATATTAAAGGAACTCAACTGAGGTCCAAAAAACCTACAAAATTTAAAATTTTATTTTTTTACATAGATCAGCTGGGTCACACAAAACAGAAAGATATGCAAAAGATAATTTAAAGAAATATACTCAGAAATAAATTGAAAATCATATTTTAGTACTATTCTTAACTTGATTTTAATTTTGGGTTATTTTTCACAATTAGAATAATTATTCTAGAAAAACACGGTGAGTAAATGATCTGAAATTTTGCACAAATCCCTTCCTTTTGTAGGAGCTCTGAGTTGTGCATTAGAAAGAAGCCTTTCGGTCTAATTCTGCTTAACTTTTAGCCGGCCCTTATTAGACCTAATCAAGTTACCAGGGTGAAGTACACAGAGTTAGAATATACTGCCAGTGAACCTACAGTCCCTGGCTTCCCATGTAAACACCTGCAGGGGAACTAAAATGCAAGCATTTATTCAGTACTTTTTTTCAAGTCTTTGAAATAATTCTATTCCTGCTTTCATTTATTATTGAACAGCTCCTATGCAAATACTATTAAACACGTCACAACAAAATTAGGTCATTCTGTAAATATTAATTAATATTATATCAAAGCTTAGAATTTTGTAGTTCTTAAACTAAATCAACCAACTGAACTTTTTATAGAATACATTTAACTTTATTATTCATTTTGATAAAAAGCAAACGGAGCCAACACACGCAATCAATTTTTGTACACAAAATGCAGGGTTTATTTTTTTAGACACCGAGGAATTTCAAATGCATGAACTAAAATTGCCTGGCATAAAATGACATATGTAATACAGCATTTACATGTATTGTTATAGCAAAATCGATTCACCCTATTATAACACAATCGCTTCAAAAGCAAAACAAAAATAAAATGAAAATGCACAGCATTCTGAAAATTTATTATGTATAAGCAGATTATTGACTTATCAATTCACCATAATATAATGCAGAGTTCATGTCAAAATTCTTTTGGGCAATTAAAAATAAACAGAAGAATGGGAAAGAACAATTAATGAATTTATAAAATTACTGGTTCAAGTCATACCAGAAATAACATGTAACTTAATAATGTTTTACCAAATTGATTGCAAAATTATTGCTGTTTAAAAAACATTTTCTCGCGCCGTCTGCAACTTGTTGCATAGAGAATCGTTGCATAGAGCATCACTAAATCAAAAGTTAAATTAACAAAAATATTATTGAAGTTTAATTTTTATCAATTATGACGGCATTAAAAGTCATAAGTCTTTGCCAACAGTATGAAAATCTGTGAGATCTGACTAGGCTTTATACTGCTCAACTTTCATATAAAAATTGCATATTAAAATCCCTTGAACATTGAATGGACTGTTCCAAATTTAAAGTTGAGCAAACCCATTACATAAATTCAGCAGGTTGAAGCTTTCAGTAAGCATGAACAAAATTAGTTATTCTTTTTTTATAATGAAAGAATTGACATTTATTTGTATGCAAGGTCATAGGTCAAAGAGATTTATGGTAAAAAAAAGTCACTGATGTTGTAACAAAGCTTGTATCATAGTTTGGAGACCTTTCTGTTGAAAATGTGTCAGGGTTAAATCGTATACATATACATGCACAGTGCGTTAACTGGAGTGCGGGTATTAGTTACCCGCACTCCAGAGCATGCCGATCGATTGGCTCATTTTTGCTGGGGTTTACATATTGTTACGGCAGAGAAAGGGAAAGCGACAGAAATGTCATATTCAGATGTTCGTTCATTGGTTCATTTTTGCCGGGGTTTCATATTATGACAGCAGGGAACGTGCTTTTATGTTTGACTATGATACAAAAGAGAAAGAACACCAAAACACTCGGCAATCTGATTAATACTCGGGGGCTACGCCCCCTCGTACAAATCAGATAGCCTCGTGTTTCGGTGCTCTTTCTATTACTTGAAATCAATGTGTAGGCTCTGCCTGGTAATGAAATAATATTCAGCATATTTTTCTTAAACATTATTTATAAAATGTGCAGGAAGGCGTCTACTTCACACACACAAATTCCTAATGCCCAGTTGAATGCTGATTCCTAACACTTGATTTGTAGTTTAAATCAGATTTTGAACTGCCAAATGTGACCTTGACACCAGTATACAAAATGAAGGCTTTAACCTTTTACCCCATGAGCATATTGTGAAAAATGACCGTTTTCATTGAAAAGCCTCCTGTTACAAGTTCCAACTGCTATAAAACTATGAAAAATGCTTCAATACTGATGAAACTTGACACATATGTTGACTGAACCATAACCTCTGTAGCAACATGCTCAATCTTAAATTTCCTGTTACCATGACAATGGGGGGGGACATCTCAAAATTGCGAAAAATCACTTTCGGCATTGTTTTTTTCCATCAACACTGATTTCAAAGTACTGCAACTTGTCAATGCAATGAGATAGAGTAAAAGGCTTTTCAGCGTTGGTTACACGTCACCTTAAGATCGACCTGAGGTCATTTTTAGCCTGTCACATGTCCAAAATTTTCTTGGCACATCCCCCTTCTGGTAACACCGATGTGTCAATTATTGACTGTGGGCCGCGCCGAAAAAAATCTCACTTTTTTTACAACATTTCTCAAACAAAAAACAGTGTTTGGGCCTAAATAGGGCATTTTTGCACTGTTTGAGGCCTTAAAAAGGGGGGACGAAAAGTCGTCAAAACACGCTTATATGAGGGAATAGGTTAATTAACAAAAGTGTAAAAACTTATTTTTAGCAATGGTGACCCTTGTCCCCAGAGACCCAAAACTCCTTTCAGGGAGCATCATATAAAATGCAGGGTAAGCCATAATACAAATTCAAGATAAATAATTATGATGAATACTTCATGACATAATCATGAAAGGCATCAGACTGAACGGTCCCCCATGCCCTCTACCACTAACAAAAATTATTCTTTATGATAAGCAGTCATTCATTCTTTTCTTGGACAGCTTTAGCTTAAATTGTACTTTTAATCAAATCAAATTGCATAATGGCTATTGTCAAATATTAATAGTATTAAGTTATAATCATAACGGTTACAAGAAAATTAGGTCAAAATTGGTTCTCACGGTTAAAGGGTACATTGTACTTTAAACTTTAATCAAACCTATAACCCGGGCTGCTTAACCCGGCAGCCCATTATAATTCTACCAATGGACATGACCTACTTTGAATTAAAATTTTGTTCCAGTTAATTAATGTACATGTTTAATTTAAACAAATTTCATTCAATATCAAAAAGTCAAAAGTATACAGTCTGTTATAGATTGCATAAAGCAATGCCTTTTCCAGCTATTTAGAAAAAGGCCCCTGGCATGAACTTGGAAAAATTATTAGACATTCTGAGAAATTTGAAAAATTTTAAGATGTTTAAAATCTACCTAATACATGACTTATTATCTTTTAACATATGTATGATATAAAATTACCTTTCACTTCTTTTAAGATTAAACATTAAGTCAAAACAGTTTTTTCCCAAAGGTATTTTTTGGGAATTTTTTCGAAATTGGGAAAAAAAGAGAGGATATTTTAAATGGTATTTTTAGTATCAGTATTCAGTGGACCTAATATAATATTATCTTCTGATTCATAACATTGGAAATTAAAGTGAAATTTGAACTAGTAAATTCTGTGCAGCTGTTCTGCCCTTTATAAACCTGCTTGCCCAGCTTCCATATTTTAAACTATCCATTTTCTATTTCAGTGATATGAAGATGAAAAATTAAAATTAGACGGCCAACTGCCTAGTCCACCATGTATATCCAGTAACACAGGAATGTGCAAATAATGCAGGAATTGTGCAAAAGTAACGCAGAATTGTGCAAAAGTAACGCAGGATTGTGCAATTGGGATTAATTCAAAGCTTTTTGGGCTAAAAGGTCTCAGCACCGCGATAAGTAAATGGACCAGGCCATTTTTTATTGTACACCAAATTGGATTATTGGAATTAATGAGACATTATACTTTAAATCTCATCAAAAATATTTCCATGAAAATGTTTATTTTTCAAGATCATTCGTGAAAATGATGACTAGGGTATTGATGGCGATTTTTTAGTTTCGTTGACAACTTTAAATACAATAGTGTACATATTAATTTATGATTTTTATATTCATTGTTACTGAGACATTTTTATCAATCTATGCATGTCACATTAAACTTAATTTAGCAGATAGAACGTAACTGAGACCATTTTTACAAGGTAACGTCGAATTTGTGAATGAAGCACTGAAACAACAGCGGTTATTTCATTAAAAGTAGCTATATCTTATTTGACCAGCTTCCTTCTATTGTTATACGACACTTGTAGTTTGACAAATGTCTTAGGTATACAGAATATGTAAAAAATAATATTTTAAATGTGTTGATTGTACATATTTATTTGACGATACACAAAAGTCACCTTCAAAACAGTAATCAGGTTGTCTTTCTCACAAATGATCTTTAGAAGTAAACAATTATTCCTGAAAAAAATTGTAATGCTGGTACAATGTTAAAGTAAAATGTTGTATCAGCCGTAAAATTCATTAATTTCTTTTAATTCAATTTAGAATAAAATATTTTGGTTCATTCACTTTCTGTGTTATTTTTTGTTTTTGGCAGTACCGTTGCACAGGTTCAGCGTTACTTTTACGATATATGCACATTCATGGGTTACTGGATATGCACAGTGTAGTCTGAGACTGCACAAAATGTACAGGCTGGCCCAGTGGCAAAAGATATAGTCAATTTCAGTTCCAGCAAATTGTATTAAGGGTTTAAATATTTTGTAAACTTTAAAATGTTTGTATTTGTGGTTTTATGCTGATCTGCATCATGTTTTGTTTTTATTTGTTTGGGTCGTCAGACCAAACAAATAATGGTAGCGAAATTTCAGACCCTGACGCTGTTAATTGCAAATGCCGAAAGTAGTCCGCTTTTTTGAAGCGGTTACCTACCTTAATTTATATGTACACTAACACCGAAAAATTCAGGGGAGATCACTGCGTAAAGATGGTCAAATGACAGGCACATTAATTTTCAAGCAAAATAGTTCCTGAATGGTCGAAGATTTCTAATATTGTTTTATTCTTTATAGATAAACATGCTTATAGTAAGCTCCATGATTATTTACATCTGTTTTAAACAAAAGTTAGCGTCATTACAAACCCTAATTTAGAATAATAAGGTTTTCTTCAGGCCTTTAACATGTGGCCTCACCGTGGCCTAGGGGTTTGCGCGCTCGCTTAGGAAGCCAGAGGTCTGGAGTTCAAATCCCAGTTAAGGCAAGTCATTTTTTTTTCAAATTGTTTAATTAAAGTCAAATAAACATTGAATTGAATATCAGTGTTGCTATTAGTCTTATAGCCAATTTACTACAATAACAAGCAATTATCATAGTATTGCAAGCAATTCATAAGTCCCCTACCGGTTAGAACCCCAGCAACATTCTGATTTCAATTTTACCAGTGAATGAATGACATGAATGAATTAACTTAAATCTTTTGAGTTCTAAGTTTGTCTATTTCACAGTAATGTGTTAGTAAGGAAACTATGTTTATACAACCTTGTCATATTATTACGATGTGGGATTTTAAAGTAAATCCTATAAGGAATGAAGAAGTTGGAGTAAAAAATACCAATTTCTCGAAAAAAATCTAAGTTCAAGGGGGACATAATTCTGGAAATAGTCTTGCTAGAGTATTTAACCTTCTCAAAAATGTTGAGTGATAATAAGAAACATATATATGAAGTTTGAAGTAGATACATTAGGAAATAAAGAAGTTATTTAAAAAAGACAACATTTTTTTCATAAAAATTCTAAGTTCAAGGGAGGTAATACTGATAATTTTTGTGCTAGAGTTGTAAACCTTGTCACATATGATGTGGTTGATGACCAGAAACTTATATTTAAAGTTTGAAGTAAACACCTTAAGAAATAAAGAACTTATAGTGAAAAAGCTGAAAAATTTAAATCAGAAATCTTGAAATCCAGGCTATTTGTTGCCATAGCAACCAGAATTTTCAACATAGGAAGAAAAGAAAAAGACGTGCATAATCTCCATACTGCCATCTATCCATATATCAAGTTTCATAAAAATATTTTCAGTACTTTTTGCGTTATCGCGGGATCCAGTTTTGTGGACGGACGGACGGACTGACGGACAGACAGACAGACGGACAGACAGACAGACGGACGGAGGGTAAACCTAAAGTCCCCTCCGGTTAAACCGTTAGGGGACTAAAAACGCTGGAAAGCATTGGTGGCACTATACAAAAACAAATTTAATTGGCTTATAATCTCACAACCTTCACCTTTCTGACATTCTGAGACCCAAACAAATTCAGCGCCTTCTGTGCTTTGATTTTAGTTCAGCAGTCCACGCATCTAATGGACATTCCTAAATAACTAACCAGTAAATAACCAGTTTCTCCTTGAGAGACTGACTACTAAGCCTACATGATTTTTAAATCCGCTAAGAAAGTCAAATGACCATTAGACTGTTCAAGATCAAATGAGCCACCTCACGACAAAACCAACATAGTGCGTTTGCGACCAGCATGGATCCAGACCAGCCGGCACATCCGCACAGTCTGATCAGGATCCATGCTATTCACTACCTTTTTCTATACTTGTCACAGGGTTTGTAAGGGAACAGCATGGATCTTGATCCGACTGCGCAGATGCGCAGGCTGGTCTGGATCCATGCTGGTCGCAAACGCACTATGTTGGTTTTGTTGTGACGCGGCTCAAATGACACAGAGAAATGAAACCTTGCCCAAAGATTGATCCAACTTCTCCAGGATTATTATCTAATGCTCTCCCTAAAAAATTGAGTTCTTAAGCCGGCGGCAGTTAGAATATGAATTTTAAAATGTGAATTTCATACAAAATTAATCTGAATGATTCTAACTCATGCAAACAGACTCTTGTGACACCCTTATCTTAAACAAACATAATCTACTTGTGTTTAAATGTTTACCATAAATGTCCATGAATGAAGTCAAACAATAACCGACGTAATTCAAACCCAACCTTAAACTGACCAATCAGGCTTTATTGAAAATGAAGTTTACACATACCTAATGTACTTTTTTATTATATTAATAGCCAATCAATTTCTCGAACAAATTTTTAAAAAATGTGATCATTTTTATTATTTTTTGAACTTGTAATTCTAGCTGAATTTAATTGTGAAATTTTTGCCTCAAATTTTTTCGTTTGAGGTATTTCAATAACAAAATAATAAAGTTTAGCAGACAATATTAAAATGAACCTGGAAGCAGTCGTCACTCTTTGTCCTAAACACTCAGAGTGGCCTGGCTATATATAAATACAAGCGGCATATTAGCATTAGGTCCACTATGCTTTTAGAAAAGGTAAATAAATCACTGCTATATAATATTGTCATGGATATTATGAGTATGACAATTTCTTACAACTTTCATAACAGCGAACTGACAAATGATTTGTGATTAGGCACTAAAATTAATCTAGATCCAAAATGTACTCTAGATAAAGAACATAACATAAAGTATAAAGAATATATTTGCTTTTTTGGCTTGCAGCCGTGGCTTTGTTGTATTGTTTTAACTTTAGCATTTTAGTTGCCCATCTCTGCAAGGTCCCATACATGATATGGGCAATGAAAATAGGAATAAGAATATGCAGTTATTTCTCTTACTCTGTTCATAACATAGAAAATTCAGATTCTGTCAAATCTTACATAATACATTCTATGTTACCAGTTGATACGGAATATTTATTTTACACTAATAATTTTAACGATTTGTCTGACATAACCTAATAATAGCAATAGGAACATGGAAGAGTCGCTTTTGAAAAACAGAAATATTTATTACGAACACCTTTATTAACATTTGCATGTAAAGTGTAGTTATAAACATTGATTTTTCCCTGAGGGAAACAAAATCGTTTTAATATTGATTCGGTCTTTGTACAATCTCTCCCCTCTAAGATAAACCTGGTATAGGAAAGTAATTCCAGTTTACTATCGTTAGCAACAATGATTTTTATGTTTGCTCAGGCTGGTAATGGCCCTACTTTTCATTACACGATCATTTTAACCTTTTGATTTGCTTTATTTTTAACGAAAACAGAATCAACGGTAAAACATAAAACATTTTTACAGACTGCATGCTCAGCTGTTTTATTTTAATAAAAGACCGGCATTTTCATCGCATTTCTTTGTGATTTCGTTTCACATTCTTCTTTGCTTATTTCACATTTTTGCTTTTGAAATGAAAACTCAACCCTTCCAAGAATAATCAGAATAAATGCCAGCATGATTGAGAAAACAGTCACCATTATTAACATCCCTTTAAAAAAATGATGTCAAAAGACATTTTATTTGTCCTAAATGTTGAAAATAAAATTTATTACCAATGAAATGATGAAGACAAGAACATGTGTAAATAGGTACTGTTAACCAACGTTATATTGTTAGTTATATAAAGATTTCTGACAGGTTATTAAATTATGGTCCTATATAAACGACTGTTTGCATATATATAAATGTAAGCAACAGTTTATATACGGTCATAACAAATTTATAATACAGCAAATTTCCTTTTTGGGAGAAAAATAATAAAATTTCCTCATAAATTGACGCAGCTGTGTATATAAAACTATCTAAACATCACAATTATCCAATAAACAATGATGTAACAAACATGCAGTTATTAATAATATAATAATAAAGTTTTTTTCAAGAGCTAGAGAATTGAATGAAAGACCCACAAGGCCTCCTAAAATGTTTATATTTTAATTTCTCTCTTAAAAGTGTATTTTTATAGTGTTCAAAAATTTACTCTTTGGCCAATTACTAAAAAATGAACCATCTTTTTCTTCTGTTGCTTTTTTGGCAATAGTTAATAGATATTTTTCAGTGTTTCATACAATTAAGCTTGGTCTTAAAATCACTAAAATTGTATATTAAGACTTCATCAGCTATAAACATGGAACAGTTTATTTCTAATAAAATATAAAATTCTTGAATTGAGTGGTCATCATAATACAATGTCTAGTCAGACAGCAGGCCTGTTTGTAACATTTTAGTGTTAAAATTATAATTAGCACTACATGTATATTTCAAAAGAATGCAAAGCAATTGTAAACTCAGTTGTATGACCTTACATCCACACACTGCATTGCTAAAATTACACCAAAGGTCAATGTCATCGCTATTTCACAATAGAAGTTTGTGGGATCGGGATTAGAAATGATTGGTGCAGAACAAATTCTTAGAAAACCTTCTTTAACAAGTTTGGAAAACATAAAAAAGTTTCTATAATACATACTGTTTTCATCGCCTCCCTCTGACGTATCCATTTAATATAATCTATTTTTTCTACAGTCTTTCCTTTCCCACCACTGTATAAATATGGTCCAATCTCACGCCGTGCTATTTCCTGTACAGCAACAACACCCCCAGTACGATATGCTTCAACAAGTTTACCACCTCTGTTAAGATCGGCAAACTTGTACATGGGGTTACGTTCCACTTCCCGATTCTGCTCCTGCCATGCGGAGTCTGGGTCCCCCACCGGCTGCTTCTTTATTAAATTGCCCATATTTTTAATTCTCAAGCACACTTGAAACTTTCCTATCTTTTCTGCTGACTTTATCACGATATATCCTCAAACGAATCAAACATATTTCTCTTAATCAGCAACAATTTACTGCCATTCAGTGTTGATAAAACACAAGAATCTATATTAATTTTTGGCCAAATTCTTACGTTTGAAAGCACAATTGATTAATTAAAACTGCTATTTATTCATTATGATGAAAAAAAACGGTCACTTTGTTTTAACTCTTTTCACACTTGTAAATAAATACGAAATATATTAATATTATTAATACATATTTCAGTCACAACTGTGTTAGCATATATCAATTAAATAGAAATTTTTTATTATTCCAGAAAATTCTGTAAAATATTTCCAATCCATGTATTTATAAATCCACTCAAGATGTTTATCAAAATGGAACTCCTTATTCATTGTCGGTTGCGAATAATTTCCTTATTCTTTTGCACTAAAAACATTAATATAAACATTCATAATCGTCTATGTCATTTCCGCAAATTATACATAATCAGCGAACAGTTGCTGGAAAATCTGTATAATCACTCCTCTTGTTAACAATCTGGAAAAAATAATAATTAAGTGGTCAATTATCAATTTTAATCAATATCTGCTATTTCATAGCTCAAGAAAGACTGCAACATGCGATACTGTCAATTTTCGTTCCTAAAATACGTAATTCTTTGTATCAGTATAATTTTATAATTCTAACAAAATTTAATAGAAAAAAACAACAACTATATATTCAATCTTATTTTAATTTTGACAATTGAAAGGTTATTAATACCATAAACTCAAATTTAGTATTATGGTATCGCAACTTTACATTATCATTCCTTGATAACGAAACTTAAGCAAATTAGTCAACACAATTACCAAAATGCAAATAAAATTTCATTTTATATATAGATCTATATAAAAAAAAAAGAAATCAAAAAAATATAAAAGCATAAATTTATAAATTTTATTGCTTTGAAACCAACCTTATCAAGAAAATATTAATATTATCCAAGTTAAAACAGCAAAAAAATATATACATAATGTAAATAAATAAATAAAATTCAATTCAATCTTCAAAAGGAATACAATAAGAGAGATCTGGGATCTCTAAAGTGCAAGTATTATAGATTTATTTAGACTGGTGGATTTTTATTATCAATAAACAAGTACAAAAATATTTGTGGTTGTTCAACAATAACACTTGACCATAAAGCCCCACTTGTATTACATAAAGATTATAAAACAACCTGACCTTTCCACTGATCTTTATTATAAAGGATTAATCTAAAATAAATCTCTGTCTTATAGATAACCTTATGTTAGCACAATACACCCCCTGAAAAGAGAAACTTGATTTTATAATTTTTCAATCGGGCAACAAGTAGAAAATGACATTGCCAAATCTTGAATACCTATTATAGCATAAAATCGGCTAATATTTTTCCCCTCTTTTGCCCATGTTATAACGGGACCAAAACCATGTGTTAACATAGTCACGCGCTCTTGTTATAGCCCGGTTTCACCTATGCGCAATACATACAGGGCCCAGTAAACAAACAAACAAAAAATGACGATTTGGCCTGTTTGCCAAAGAGTCATGCGCTCTTGTTATATTGAAATTTATTGATTCGAGGGCCTCAGTCGCATATTCAAGAAACTATGCCGGAAAAACGGCGTACAGACATCGGTGCTATAAATCTTAGTTGTTGCCCTTTCTAAGAAACGGACAGTTGTCAATGTAAACAAATAGGCCTACAGTAGAATCTACCTGTCATTCAGTTTAACACTCCGATTAACTTACAAAACTAGATAACACAAAATTAATATGAGAAAATGTTTTTTATTTATGTTAATGTTGATAAATGCTCTTTATATTTCTTTGAGAGAATAATGCTTAGTGCCTGATTTTTTTTATAAACTTGTTTGCTTGAAAAAAAAAACCGATTCTGATGTCACTCATCAATCTGAAATCATTCTAAGAATTTCTGAGGGTCATGTTTTGTCTTGGGTAGAGGGTAGAGTAATGTAACGTTTTTTTTGTTGAGATAATAAATCTCCAAAGGCCAAGCTTTGTTAAATCAATTAAAATTCAAAATTTCGTTCGGTTCCGAGAATTTTCCAAGTTGTTGGCCCCGGAAAAATGAAACGCATACGTAAAACATAAAATTGGATAAATACCGTCCAAGCACAAGAATTTAATGTAATTGTGTTTTGTATAAACTATACATGACGAATCTGTTTGAAAATTTTATGCTATAATAGCGTCAACGCACGTTTATTTCGTGTTATAAAGTCTGCAGAGTCCCTCGGAACTGTTGGAGCCCTCGCCCTACCGGGCTCGGGCACCAACCGTTCCTCTGGACTCTGCAGACGTTATAACACGGAAAAACGTGCGTTAACCCTATATGGTGAAGTAATTTTGTTCAAATAAAACATTTATAATTTATTAAATAATTTCCCCTTTATTTCTTTCTATATACATTTACATGTATATACAATAGAAAATTTAATTTTAAAATCTAATTGCCCAAGTTTGAAATTGTGCATTGCAAAAAATCCCTAGCAATTTAATTTTGCCAGTATATTCTTAATTTGCAAGTTCATTGCCATTTTCCCCCTAAACTATGAACAAGTAATGCTGCAATTATAATTCTCAATTGTGTTATTGTTTATGGCAATATTTTGGCTCATCTGTTTTGAAGCAAAAGTCTATAGATATCATGCTTGTTGGCATGCATTATAACGTTAATGTATAGCCCATTATTCAAATATTTTAATAGGAATCAACCTCAAAATTGGAAAATATACTAAAATAATCATGTCAGTAAAGGTGCATATGTAAGAAAGGAGCATTATTCTGAAAGCTATTTTTAGGAGTTATGCCCCTTTTTAAGTAACTCTTTTGTCAAAAACTTTTTTGATTTTTGTCAAAATTGCTTATTAAGAAGAATGATTACAAACCTATGAAAGGTACTTATCAACATGAAACTTGTCACACTTGGTTATTATGATAAAACATTTAAGGGCATTATCCTGAAAGCAATACTTTAGGAGATATGCCCCTTTTTAATATAGATTGTTTTTGGTCAAAGTTTTTGGTCTTAAGAACGTACCGAAGCACTAACGCTGGGTCTATACATATACTATAATTATGCTATAAATGTGTAATTGTTTATGAACATTTTTTTTTTTACAAGGAACATATTAAACAAGTAATATGTTGCCATTTAACAATCTCAAAATGTGTTATTGTCTTTTTTTTTGCTTTTTTATCTATACACACAAATCATGAGAGATGTTGCCATTTTTCTCAAACAGTTATTGTTTATTGCCATTTTCAACTGTGTGTTATGCATTTTGCTATTAAGTATTTTATCTTTTCACAAAATATTATGAGACGTAACATTACCATTATTCTCAAACTGTGTGTTAATATTAAAAAAAATAAAATATTACTGTCATTTTTGCCTAATATGTAAAATAGTAATATTGCAATTATACTCAAACTGTGTTCATATTTCTTACCATTTTTCTATAATTATATACACCAGTAATGTTCTCATAACAGACACACCGATTTGAGTGAAAAGCGTTGTTGCTTACAATAATTATATTCTAGAAAGATGGTGTGAGCCAATGATTTAAAATTTTGCACACAAGTAATGAATAATTTATTGGTCTATACCTACATGAAATGTTAATGTCAAATATTTTTATCCAGTTCCGTCAAAAAATCTAAGTGGAGTCCCTTTAATAATTTCTTGACAACACTTTAAATCATATTTCGAAATAGCTACATGTACTATAACAAATATTTCAAAACCACCTTAATTTTCTATTTCAAACTTGTTTCTTTAAAAAAATACACCAAGGGAGAAGAACAGTAAACACAAATAATGTTTGCTTACTAAAATAGTAGGTGGAATAAATTTGTGCCAATTAAAAAAAAGCCATATTTTTTGAAAATGGAGTAAAGTACACAGTGTTATTAATTATTGACAAAAAACAAACACTGAACTTTATAAAGCTTTCTATATATTGTGTATTTATTTATTTATTTATTAACTTTAATTTTATTTAAGTTTTGGATAATCACTTCTGTTAATTTGAAAAAAATGAAAACTGAAGTTAGTAAAATGAAAATTTTAAATGTGGCCTACTTGTAAAAGACCATTAAAACACCACCCCGGCGAAATTCATGGTCATTTAACCATGAACTACAATGGTATTTCATGGTCCTATAACCATAAACTACCATAGTAGACCATGTTTTGTTAAATGGCACCACAGCTTTTCATGGTCACCTAACCATGGTTGCTAACACCATGGTCTACCATAAAATAACATGGTAGATCATGTCTACTGGCACCATGTTCTACCATGTTAATTTTTTCCCACTGGTGAAATGTATCATGTTTTATCATGAAATAACATGAACTAACATGGCTCACATGCAGATCATGGTTAGCAATGGTTGACCATGTTATGTTACACGACCCCAGTGTAAGACAACTTTCGTAAATTACTTATGATGTAGACTAACATAATAATAGTATATCTTGACTGAATTTGTTTCCTCTGTGATCACTTTTATTTGTAGACCAGTCAGCCTGCATATAAAACAATCAGTGCTTGCCATTTATCTTTTTAAAATGTTCCCGCCTTTTCCCACATGTATATTTTCCTTGTGTTTACATCTTTATCAGTGTTTATTCCATAATGTTTGTTAAATCCATTTGTGAAATATTAAAACTGGGTGTTGGGAAACATGTTAGTTAGCAAAATCTGAGTGATTAATTCCATTGTTTAAACACTTTAAAACATATATATTATGCTGTTGACAATCACACATGGATTTGGATGCCATGTTGGAAGTTGCATTGTGGTAAGGTTTACCTCCGCTTTGAAGAGTATTCAAATTATAAGGCTAGAACTACTGTTAGATACAATGAAACTCAGGGCCATGGGTTCAAACCCCAGAAGGGTCAACATTTTTTTTCTTTTAACATTATTTATGTTACTTTCATATCCCTTTTGGGAAGAAAAACAAGTGTTTCATATTTTTTTATTTAATTTATATAGGTATTTATTGGCATAAAAATTATGTTGATAGTACACCATGGTCATTCATGGTCATTTTACCATGGTCTGTAATTTTGTTACATGGTAGACCATGGTTTTTCATGATAGCTTACTGATATGCAGAATGAACATGTTATTACATTTATTAAGTTAACATTTTTAAAGAGGGATATTGACAAAAATGTAAATTTTTCATGGTTTTTAGAACTATTCCATTTTGGTGCTGATATAAACAAATTATACAAATTACCTAAATCACAACTACTGTACAATGTTATTTACTTAAATTTACGCATAAAAAACTTTAAAAATTACCATGAATAAAAAGTTAAAAATTCTTACTTGTCTATATGACAACAGTAATGTGTATCTTAACACATGTTCCTATTTAAATCCTTAAATTGACTTTACAATAAAGAATTTTCTAAAGTTAGTTTAAAACCTTTGTTACAGTTCACACTTTTCTCCATAAAATTATTATGATATCTGATATTTATACACTTTCAATGGCGTTTACATATTTAAAATAATTCCTATATCCATATTTACAATTCAAATATCAAATATTTAGTAATATCAAGCCTACAACGGGACTTATTATTAACTCCTTTAAAGCACACGTACATTACACTAGTATCGGACCGATGATAGATTTTACAGCTCAACTATCTGATAGTGAAAACGACAGAAAAGAAAATTCAATAACGCTGCTTTTATTATAACCACGCATAGTCATATGCTCAATTTACTTTAATCGCCCTTTAGGTATCAGTCCATGCCGTCTGTTTCAATATTTTTTAAGGATATCTTAAAAACCGCAATCACTATTTGAAATTTCTTATCGAAAATGGAATTCTTCACTATCATTTACAAATGGCATATAATCCTTTGTGGGACTGTCGCAATGTTTACAGCAATGTTTATCTAATTCATTACCGGAAGACTGTTCATGTCTTCCGATTTGACTTCAACCGGTAACCCCGCTGATTTATTTCCCCTAGGAGTGAAATCTTGATAGGTTAATCGCATAATTTAGATAATCTCTGTCACTTATTGTACCGGTATACCCTAATCTATTAACAATTGCCCTAGATTTTATATTAGCATTAACAGATTATTTGGTTATACACAGAAATTTCTGTGTTGTCATTTTTTTCAGAATTCCCGTTAACAACATGTTAAGCCCGGGTACTTTAAGAACAGGGTGGGGTCTGATTGCAATGGTGAAAGGATCAATTCTAGTATTATCAATCACATTTTTTTAAAAGTCATTCCTTCAAAATGTTAACAAAAACATAGTAATAATTATCTTAAGTTTGACAAAAAGGGCTATTTGAAATAAAATATCATATATAAGTGACTATAACAAGAGCTGCCTGGCTCACAGGTCTATTCTCAGTGTTTGAAATAATATAAGTAAAAGCAAGAGAACCTGTGAAGATTTCAGCTAAAGGATAGCAAGGAAAACAGCTGAAAGGGAGCAAGGAAAAAAGCCTAAAAGGAGCAAGGAAAATTATTAGTCTTCAAATTTCACTTATCTATAACAATTATTGTAAATGTAATGTAAATGTTATATGCCAAAGCTGCAAGAGATATTCCACCTATCACTGTCAACAAACCGCAATCAAGACATGATTTGGACAGGCAGAATTCCCTAATGTTTAAAGGCACAATATGCCTCAGAAATGAATACAATTTTCCTTCTTAATTTAGAAAGGGCAAACATGAGTATTTAACATTAAAACAACGGTTTTGGAGCATGTAATGTGCTTAAATTTACCAAAGGAATGTAAGGCTGTCTATGTCATATCATTTCTAATATAGGCAGCAAAATGTAAACAAACTAGTATTTTGACTTATTGTCCAACAATATTGACCTGGCACTTCATTAATTTCCGTAAAGGTCAGGTGATAAACAGTGGTATCTAACGAATATATTGATATCTTTATTACTTCACACGTCAATGAGTTGTGGTGTATTGGTATAGATGCCTGACTACTGATCTGAAGTTCCCTGGTTCGATACCTTACCAACACCATGTTATGAGGACATACATTTTTTTATTTCATTTTGAAATTAATTTGAAATCGTTTTACTACATCTTGTTTTTAGGATACCTTTTAAGTAGTGTTTTTATACAATTTTATTTTTTACTTCATTACATTATCTTTAATTAATAAAAAGGACAGCACGTCCATAATACAAATTAAAATTCATACACAACCAAAACTCAAAACGTTTTGCACGAGTTAAGAGAGAAATAGCAATTTTAAAATAAGAAAAAAATATAAAAGTGGCTGAAGCAGGATTCAAACCTACGAGTGTGCGTCTATATTCTTGAAGTTAAAGCACTTTACGACTGTGCTAAGAGGGATTTGTAATTTAGATCATTTAACAACTGGTTATATAGTTACATGTACATTCATATTGATTTACAATAGATTGTAATGTTTACCGAATTTACCGACTATGGGGTCAAATGCAAGAGTGCCAGGTCAATGTTGTTGGACAATACATACAAAATACTAAATTACTATATATATACACTGTTCTAGTTTCAAAAAAGCAACAGGAGCAAAAGATGGTTTCGGGTAAATATAGCCAATCTTTCTGGATGCTTTAACAGGACACCAAAAATAAAAAGCATTTTTTGAGGCATTATGGGCCTTTAATTATATATTCTGCCATTGGAAAAAATTCACAATTTTATCATGAAAATTCCCAAAAATTGGGAGAGGATATTTCCCTATCAGGTAAACAATTAAGATCCATGTACAGGCAGGATTCCCAAATGATTTTATGAACAGCACAATTTTAATGTTAATTATTATTTGAATCAAAGGTGAATGGTTATATATTCCCACTTCCTATCTGTTATATTGCTAAATTTTCCCAATTTAAAAGGCATGGGCTGGACAGATAAACAGTAATTGATTTATTGTTTCAATTAAAGTTTTCAATTTCACAGTACTAACAAGTCTTGTCCTACACTGGGGACAAACAACCTTGGCCCACTGACATATAATTATAATTGAGTTTAATTGACATGTTTAAAAAGTATAATTAACAATCGCCTACAACAACCAACAGATTCTGGGAAACCTGTGTTGTTTTTTTACCTAGAATCAGGTCAAATAGAAACTTTTATTCTGCATGTGACACTGTGTTTGTTTTTAGTCATAAAATCAATCTATATTGATCATACCCTTTTCTAACAAGCTGTTTTTGCAAATGCATTTTTCATATTCAATAATGTATTATTCAATTTACTATTTAAAAATCATATTAATTACATGGGTTACTTTAAATAATGTTAAAAAGATTAGCTCACGTTCATTTCCTTAGAGGTGAAGGCTTATTTTTTAAGAGTTGCAAAATTATAGCAAACTGTACATTCTGAAAATGTAAAATGAAAATCTATTTAAACCTTCCCATGATTTTTAAAGAAATCAATAGCTGAAACATTTTAAGCAATAAAAACTCTAGGTTCACTGACCTTGTTTTGGAGTTATCTGCAGTCTTTGGTGGGATTCAAACCAACAGGAGTAAGGGACAAGGTACTACAAGTCAACGACTTATAAACTACTCAGCAATTAAGACTCTACGGTATGGGCCAAATATGTAACACACTGCTGACTTTTCGAATTCGGTATTTTCAGCTTGAAACTGTATAAAAATATCAGTGGACTCTTTAAAACAATCTCAAGTCAAAGAGTGTAACTTCCGAATTCCGGAACTTCTAAAATCTGAAAACATTTTTTAGGGTCCCAAAATTTATCCTGCTGTTTTCTATGTAATTAATACCTCTGAATTACGAACTTCTAAATTCTGAATTCCGAACGATTTTCGGATAAAATTTGGGTTTTTTCAATTCAAATTTACATCCAAAATCTGGAAATTGAAAAAAGTGTTATGGAATATACTTGTGTTTGTAAAACATTCAAAATGTCATTATCTTCCAATTAGCAGTAACCATTTATCTTGACACCTATAAGAATCGAGTGTAGGACAAAAGCCCTCCCGGACAAAAGGCCTCCCGTCAAAAAGTGACAATGCGGACAAAAGCCCTCCCGTGAAAATGACAAGGCGGACAAAAGCCCTCCCATGAAAATAACAGGGCGGACAAAAGCCCTCCCGCAAAAATGACTTGGCGGACAAAAGTATGTTACTATCATTAAAGTCCCAATTCAAATTTTTGTATAATCTTGTCTCTAAATTTTTGAAATTAAAGACCCATTTAAAGCCTCAAAAATGCTAAAATTGTGTAAGTTCTAAAACATTATTGATTGGCCACCTTTACCGAGCTATCTTTCGCTTTGTTTGTGTTTTGCCATTTCTCAGGCTTACATTGCCTGGAAGTTTGACAGGTTTTAATATTCTGGCATAGTTAGCTGAAATTAAGACATATAAGTAGGGCAAATCAATATAACACCCACAACTGTGTCATAATTGGACAATTAATCATGTCCATCTTTATTAGTGGGGGTAACATTTTAATGGGAAATCTTCAAATGTTATAAAAAGCTTAATTTCTTCTTATACTTTGAAAGGTAACATAGGAACTACAAATATTTAAATAAAACTTGCAGATAATGGAAAGACTAAGGTCATTGTAATTTATGCAGGGGGAAAATAGTGTGAATGGGGATATATAAACTGCCAAGGAAACAGGGAGAACAGTGTGAATGGGGATAAATTTCAATGGAAAGGGGGAGAATAGTGTGAATGGGGATATTAACTGCCAAGGAAAGTAAAAAAACAGTGTGAATGGGGATAAATTGCCAAGAAAAGGGGGAGAACAGTGTGAATGGGGATAAATTGCCAAGGATAGGGGGAGAATAGTGTGAATGGGGATAAATCGCCAAGGAAAGGGGGAAACAGTGTGAATGGGAATAAATCACCAAGGAAATTGAGAGAATAGTATGAATGGGGATAAATCGCCAAGGAAAGGGGGAAACAGTATGAATGGGGATAAATCGCCAAGGAAAGGGGGAAACAGTGTGAATGGGGATAAATCGCCAAGGAAAGGGGGAAACAGTGTGAATGGGGATAAATCACCAAGGAAATTGAGAGAATAGTATGAATGGGGAGAAATCACCAAGGAAAGGGGGAAAACATGTGTGAATATGGATAAATTACCAGAGTGTTTCCCTTCACTGCCATATAGTTAGTCAAAATTGCAGAGTGTCTTGCCTTTGCCAGGTGTTTTAAATCAACATATCAAGCCCCCACTAATTTAATTCTCCTTAGGTTGGGGGCATGGTTTCAAAGGACTAATTATGCATTAATATTTGTCTCCAAGAACAGTACAAATTCTACAATGTTATGGTTAAGCTTTGAATTAAAATACGACCTTCATAATACAATGATGTGTTTTCTGCATTCAGAGATGGTCCTCTGTTAAGCAAAATTTAATACTGTAAAATTAATGGTTTTATTATAACATAACCTTAACCCAGATAAATTTGTCTACAGAACTTGTCAAGTGCCTTTAATTTGGAATTTCCAATTGTTAGTTTAATGGATTTCAATATCAAAACTGTGTACCCAACTCTATGGGAAGCCTGCATGGTTCCAATACACAAAAATAATTAATTGCAGCCTTCGCTCAAAATTTACCAAAGAGTTGAACAATTCTTCTTGAAGGATTTGCATAAAATCAGATTGTTATAGAATTAACTGGAGTATTATAATAATTAGGATTGTGGCCAAATTTTCACCCTTGAAACACCAAGCAATACAGTCTTCAAATCAAATCATCACGGCATGAACAAAGTTTGCAAAGGCTAGACAGAAGTGTCATTAATGATTAAGAGTCCAATGATTAGAATATTGATCACCATACCCCCACAACACTAGTGTTTACATATTCCAATTGAAAAAAGATTGAATAAAGTTCATCTCAGTTCTGTTACGATAACATACATGGTGGAAATGCAATCTATTTCCTTGCAGCAAATATTTACATTTCTAGCTGTGATGGGGTTAATAGTAGGTGGGTAGATATGCCACAAGTTTAGCCTCAGTCAGACTGGTCCTCCCTCCAGTCATGTTGTGACAAATTATATTGTTTGCAGCTCCATTTCAATCTGAAATTTACCCATATACACCTCTAAATATCTTAAATGGACTTGTGTATTTAAGATATGGACAAGACCATTCATCATTTTCCGGGGCGTCCATGGCCGCGTGGTTAAGGTTGTTGACTTCTAACCACTGTCCCCTCACTGTTGCTGGTTCGAATCCCGACAAGGACTTTGGATTCTTCCATGTGAGGAAGCTATCTAGCTAGCTTACGGAAAGTCGGTGGTTCTACTCAGGTGCCCGTTCGTGCCTGAAATAGTGCATGGAAGGGCACCTGAGGCCTTCCTCTACCAGTAAAGCTGGAACTTTGCGATATGACCTATACTGTGTTGATGTGACGTAAAACCCAAAATAAACGATTCTAACACTATCGGAAATTTTTCTATATAAATAAAGAAGGCCCGAAGCATGCATTATTCTGCAACAATGCACTCGCCGTTCTTATTATCTCCCTGTGTATTTTCACATTGAGGGCGCCATTTTGTTTGAAAAATCTGATAAATAAAAACAATTTTTTGTCGAATTTTGTTGTTAAAACTATCTAGAATGAAAGAAAATGGTCTAACTAAGAAAATAAATCCGAACACCAATATCTTTAATTCAGTCGGTAACGCTGTACAGGCGTTTAAAGTGTTGTTTACGTGACGTCACAATGTAGCGCCAAACAGCATGTGCAAAACAATCAAAATCAAGTACGCTATCTTAACGTCGCAGACGAGTTAAGTTTTACATTTATTTCACTTTTAATAATTTGTATTTCGCTTGGAAAATTATAGACTGAAATAAAATAAACAAACAAAGTTTTATCAACGTTTTCAAAATTCGTTATTCTCAAAATGTTTCTACACACGGTAGATTTAACGACATTTTTTTTCAACCCACTGGAACGGCCTTTTAAGAACGTTTCTATTGGAAACTCTGAGTCTGAGGCGAAAACAAATTTAACCGCCAAACATAAAGTCCAACTTTATAATAATAATTATATTTTTTCTTGACGTGTTAGAATGGAAATAGATATTAATTCTTCGTGCATTATTGTATAATAATGCACGTTTTTCGTTCAAATGCTTTGTAATTAATCACTCAGGCCTATCGGCCTTCGTGATTATATTACTACGCATTTGAACTCAAACCGTGCATTATTCTACAACAATGCACTCAGAATTGATATCTATTTCCTAAACAAATCATCATTTTTCGTTTATACAAATCTTTTAGTGTGATTGTGTAATGGATTTCGTATAAGCTTATTGTAACATTCTCCAACCTGTTCCCTTAAACAACAGGTACTACTAACCAATACCTCAAGAAACAATGACATGCCTGTGACAGGGTTTAAACCCACACAGTGAGCCAGCAATCCTTAGATTACTAGTCCACTTGTGTCATGCCGCCACTTATTTTTAGGGAAACTTCAAAATATTTACTTACTAAATAGTGAACAGTGCAGACCATGATCAGATGCCACAGACATTTTTTTTTTTAGCCGACTGATTTTGGTCTGCACTTGCTGCATGGGTAAATTCACTCATGCTAAATTAGCAGGCTAGGTGTTAATTATATAGCAAGACACTCAATAAAGCCTGATATTTTCTCATAAATTTCTAATAATTATAAAAATTTGCCTAATTTTTTGGGGATCAAACTTAGGTGTTGGGCAAGATGTTAGAAGGCAAAAAACCTTATTTACCCAATACTACAACAACAACATTATATACTCCTTCAGATGCATGGTGAAATATTTTATAAAGTATTCTTACAGTAGGAACGGACCAGTACTAATTTTTAGAAATACAGTAATATAGAAGTTAAAGAAAGTTAAAAATAATTCTTAAAAACAAGATACAAGAGAGTTACATTGATGGCAATAATTTATTGCTCACCTGAGTACAGACTCCAACATCTGTTACCTCTGATGATTGCTTAATAGACAATATGAGCATTAAAAAAAAGAAGACTTTAATCCATTTTCAGCATCAGATGACGAGACCAACTAAATGCCATCAATCATAAAACCTCAAATGAGCACAGTGCTGAGATTTACCTATAAATTATTATTAAAAAATCCAATATTTTCCATAAATCAAATGCTACAAGAATTCAAAGTCTCTTAAATCGTTATACATACATTAGAACTGCCTCAAAAAGCATTCTAAATAGCCGAAAAGATAAGCCAATAAAGTTTTTGGATGGTTCCTCTAGGCTGTGATATTTCTAATATTCAGACCGGGAACCAGGTAATTATTCAACTCCATTGACAACAATTAAAAAGCACTTTGAAAAAAAAAACCCTAGGATATGATGGGACATTAGGACACTCCTGACATATATTGACAATGCGTATTGATTTTGATATACTAACTGACCATTAAAATGACCTAGTCTTCCTTGAATATAAATGAGCCGTGTCATGACAAAACCAACATAATGGGTTTGCGACCAGCATGGATGCAGACCAGCCTGCGCATCCGCGCAGTCTGATCAGGATCCATGCTGTTCGCTTACAAACCCTATAACAAGTAGAGAAACTGATAGCGAACAGCATGGATCCTGATCAGACTGCGCGGATGCGCAGGCTGGTCTGGATCCATGCTGGTCGCAAACCCATTATGTTGGTTTTGTCATGACACGGCTCAAATGCATTTTGACGACAAACTATTGATTCTAGTATACATTTAGTGCCAAATATTGACAAACCAATAAAGTTACCAATTTTCATTAGCATTGCAAGTCAACTGTGTATTGGCGAACACTGATTTCTATTTGTAAGGTTAAACAGTAAGTATTGACAAAATTTTCACCCATACTGATTTACACTAAATTGGATTATAACAAAACAATGACAAAATGTGACATTGATTATCACAAAATCTTACTGAAAATCTATAAAATTGTTTATGGGCTTTAATTGCCTACAGTATCTATTGAAAACACGATACTACTTCCCAACAAATAAATAACAAATCTGTATCTTCCAAACAAAAAATAACAAATCTGTTTCCACATTGTCAAGAGTCAAAACAAACTCCTTGCATTGTCCAGGGATGGCAAATTCAATTGTCAATTTTGCCCAGGTTGTCCCACAGGCTGTTCAGACAAGTGGAAATTTTCAAGAAATTACTATATAAATATTATACAGACATTGAGTTAGAAAAATGCTTTATATAACAAGAGGGCCATGATGGCCCTGAGGTCGCTCACCTGTATATAGGCCCCCCCCAACCAACCCCCCCCCCCCCGCCCAAACGTTGCAGGGCCAATTTAACCCAAGGGCTTTTATTTGCACAAACTTGGTAGACACCCATAAAAAGATGTTTCATGCTAAACATCTAAGCTCTAGCTCATTGGGCTTTTTAAAAGAAGATTTTTTTAAAGTTTTTACTATACACATATAGTTAAAAACAATGACACCCCTGGGGCCAGGCCAGTTTTGACCCCAGGGCTTTTATTTGAACAAACTTTGTAGACACTTACTATTCGTACTTACTTGTTTCATGCTTAATATCTAAACTCTAGCTATTTGGGTTTCTTCAAAGAAAATTTTAAGTTTTTGCTATACACATATAAAGAAAATCAATGACCCCCGGGGCGGGCCCAATTTTAACCCAAGCTCTTTTATTTGAACAAACTTTGTAGACACTCACTAAAAGATGTTTCATGCTTAATATCTTAACTCTAGCTATTTGGGTTTTTTCAAAGAAGATTTTTTAAGTTTTTCCTATACACATATAAGGAAAATCAATGACCCCCGGGGCGGTGCCAATTTTGACCCCAGGGCTTTTATTTGAACAAACTTGGTAGACACCTATTAGAACATGTTTGATGCTAAATATCTTAGCCATAGCTCTTTGAGTTCTTTAAAAGAAGATTTTTTAAGTTTTTACTATATGCATATAGGGAAAATCAATGACCCCCCGGGGAGGGGCCAATTTTGACCCAAGGGCTTTTATTTGAACAAACTTGGTAGACACTTATTAGAACATGTTTCATGCTAAATATCTTAGCTCTAACTCTTTTGGTTCTTTAAAAGAAGATTTTTTAAGTTTTTACTATATGCACATAGGGAAAATCAATGAACCCCTGGGGCGGGGCCAATTTTGACCCCAGGGCTTTTATTTGAACAAACTTGGTAGACACCCATTAGAACATGTTTCATGCTAAATATCTTAGCTCTAGCTCTTTGGGTTCTTTAAAAGAAGATTTTTTAATTTTTTTACTATATGCATATAGGGAATATCAATGACCGCCCGGGGCGGGGCCAATTTTGACCCCAGGGCTTTTATTTGAACAAACTTGGTAGACACTCACTAGAAGATGTTTCATGCCAAATATCTAAGCTCTAGCTCTTATGGTTTTTTAAAAGAAGATATTTAAAGTTTTTTCTTTCGGTTGCCATGGCAACCAGAGTTCTGCATGGAATTAAATTCTTTGAACAATTTTTAAAGGTGACCACCAAAGGAACATTCCTGTGAAAATTGGATGAAATTGGCTTAGTGGTTTATGAGGAGATGTCATTTAAAGTAAAAGTTTACGGACGGACGGACGACGGACGGACGACGGACGGACGGACGCCGGACGAAAAGCGATCACAAAAGCTCACCCTGTCACTTTGTGACAGGTGAGCTAAAAATGGACCAGATTTTGTCGGCCATGTCATCATCATAACTCCTGTGACGATAGGTTTATCATGTGACCAGCAAGAACAGTATGTAAGACAGTGTGATAGAGGATGGAAGACATGGATCTTCCCAGTAGAAGTTCAGGTTGCAGAGGCTTTCCATCACAGTCAGTTTGGAATGCTGGGAGCAGTGGGCATTAAAGGAGAAGCCTGGAAAACGACAGCACATGTTCTTGGCAAAGCTGCAAAGAGAACGGCTAGTTGGCTCTGGCTTAAGACACAATGAACCAACCTGGCAGCCATCGTAGACGAGGTAGTACCTGATTGGGCACTACCTCCCCCACCATCTTGAGGATGTTCAGAGATAAGGGGCGAAACATCCAGTGACAGATGGGAACTCGGCTGATGAGTCTATGTTCAGTAGTATATCTGTATTTTCACATTGTTGTACAAGACTATTCTCAGTGCAGTGTTCCCATTTACACACATGTGCGTATTTTATGCATAAATGTCAAAATTCACGTACAGAAATTTACAGCAAGAGGGTAAAAATACGCACAGAAAATCAGAAACATAATCATGTATAATTCACGCACAGAAAATCAGAAACTTAATCATGTATAATTCAAAAATCATTCTTGGGAGCAATTTCTCAAACAAATATCACTGAAATTGCATTAAAATTGATAAAAGCAAGAAAATCTACCAATACACAATGAAGTTTACAGACCCCCCACTGGGAATTATTGCTGTAAATTGCAAATGTGAAATTTTTGTTGTAAGAATAGCCAATTAAAAACAATCTTAACATATTAAAACAAGAGGGCCATATCATGGCCCTGAGGTCGCTCACCTGTATATAGGCCCCCCAACGTTGCAGGGCCAATTTAACCCAAGGGCTTTTATTTGCACAAACTCGGTAGACACCCATAAAAAGATGTTTCATGCTAAACATCTAAGCTCTAGCTCATTGGGCTTTTTGAAAGAAGATTTTTTTAAAGTTTTTACTATACACATATAGTTAAAAACAATGACACCCCTGGGGCCGGGCCAGTTTTGACCCCAGGGCTTTTATTTGAACAAACTTTGTAGACACTTACTAGAAGATGTTTCATGCTTAATATCTAAACTCTAGCTATTTGGGTTTTTTCAAAGAAGATTTTTAAGTTTTTGCTATACCCATATAAAGAAAATCAATGACCCCTGGGGCGGGGCCAATTTTGACCCTAGGTCTTTTATTTGAACAAACTTTGTAGACTGTGACTCACTAAAAGATGTTTCATGCTTAATATCTTAACTCTAGCTATTTGGGTTTTTTCAAAGAAGATTTTTTAAGTTTTTGTTATACACATATAAGGAAAATCAATGACCCCCAGGGCGGTGCCAATTTTGACCCCAGGGCTTTTATTTGAACAAACTTGGTATATAGACACCTATTAGAACATGTTTGATGCTAAATATCTTAGCCATAGCTCTTTGAGTTCTTTAAAAGAAGATTTTTTAAGTTTTTAATATATGCATATAGGGAAAATCAATGATCCCCCGGGGTGGGGCCAATTTTGACCCCAGGGCTTTTATTTGAACAAACTTGGTAGACACTTATTAAAACATGTTTCATGCTAAATATCTTAGCTTTAACTCTTTTGGTTCTTTAAAAGAAGATTTTTTAAGTTTTTACTATATGCATATAGGGAAAATCAATGACCCCCTGGGGTGGGGCCAAGTTTGACCCCAGGGCTTTTATTTGAACAAACTTGGTAGACACCTATTAGAACATGTTTGATGCTCAATATCTTAGCCATAGCTCTTTGAGTTCTTTAAAAGAAGATTTTTTAAGTTTTTACTATATGCATATAGGGAAAATCAATGACCCCCCGGGGCGGGGCTAATTTTGTTCCCAGGGCTTTTATTTGAACAAACTTGGTAGACACCCATTAGAACATGTTTCATGCTAAATATCTAAGCTCTAGCTCTTTTGGTTCTTTAAAAGAAGATTTTTAAGTTTTTACTATATGCATATAGGAAAAATCAATGACCCCCGGGGCGGGGCCAATTTTGACCCCAGGGCTTTTATTTGAACAAACTTGGTAGACACTTATTAGAACATGTTTCATGCTAAATATCTTAGCTCTAGCTCTTTTGGTTCTTTAAAAGAAGATTATTAAGTTTTTACTATATGCATATTGGAAAAATCAATGACCCCCAGGGGCAGGGCCAATTTTGACCCCAGGGCTTTGCTTTCATTTGAAGAAACTTGGTAGACACCCATAAGAACATGTTTGATGCTAAATATCTTAGCTCTAGCTCTTTTGGTTCTTTAAAAGAAGATTTTTTAAGTTTTTACTATATGTATATAGGGAAAATCAATGACCCCCAAGGGCGGGCCAATTTTGACCCAAGGGCTTTTATTTGAACAAACTTGGTAGACACTTATTAGAACATGTTTCATGCTAAATATCTTAGCTTTAACTCTTTTGGTTCTTTAAAAGAAGATTTTTTAAGTTTTTACTATATGCATATAGGGAAAATCAATGACCCCCCGGGGCGGGGCCAATTTTGACCCCAGGGCTTTTATTTGAACAAACTTGGTAGACACCCATTAGAACATGTTTCATGCTAAATATCTTAGCTCTAGCTCTTTTGGTTCTTTAAAAGAAGATTTTTTAAGTTTTTACTATATGTATATAGTGAAAATCAATGACCCCCCGGGGCGGGGCCAATTTTGACCCCAGGGCTTTTATTTGAACAAACTTGGTAGACACTCACTAGAAGATGTTTCATGCCAAATATCTAAGCTCTAGCTCTTATGGTTTTTTAAAGAAGAAATTTAAAGTTTTTTCTTTCGGTTGCCATGGCAACCAGAGTTCTGCCTGGAATTAAATTCTTTGAACAATTTTTAAAGGTGACCACCAAAGGAACATTCCTGTGAAGTTTGGATGAAATTGGCTTAGTGGTTTATGAGGAGATGTCATTTAAAGTAAAAGTTTACGGACGGACGGACGACAGACGACGGACGGACGCCGGACGAAAAGCGATCACAAAAGCTCACCCTGTCACTTTGTGACAGGTGAGCTAAAAATATTAAATCTGATATAACTGTAATCTGCAATAGCTGAAATTGTGTATGTTCATACAGAAAACTGACAAATTTTCATTTGCCACATATTTTCGTGATGCTGATTTTATTAATTAAAAGAAAATTACCAAAAAAGGAAGCTTTGTGTTGTTCAAAGGTATGTAGTAACAATTTAAAAGTTGTTTATGAATTAAAATAACTTAAATAATGGTTACATTAATTGAGATGGAGATATATGCCAGTATGTGTTGATCCCAATAAAATTTCACCTAAAGGGACGGGGGGGGGGGGGTACAGTGTTTCCCATTTTTTTGACATATTACAATTTTCTTATACTACCTTTTCTCTGTTTAATCTCTGATCCCCTCTCCCCCTTCTTATTCATCAACTGCAGCAAAGAGTCAGCTTAATATATTTTTGACGGTCATTTGGGACTCTTACTTTTCTGGCTTGGGAGTCACAGTATTCCTATTTTGGAAATCCCAGTAAGAACTGAGAAATATTCTTTTTAACACTTTTTTCACTTCAATTAGAGTATATTTCATATAATTATATACAAGTATATTGTACAAATTTATGTACCCCCTGATTTTTCATTTTACCCCCAGTTTTCAAAGGTTAATAAAACCCCCAATGAAAAATAGAAGTAGGAGCACAGTCAGTGTTTAACTTGGATAATATAATCTTTTCTATCTTCATAAAGAGCCATAATTGTTAGAATAATGGGCATTGCATAGAGATCTCTTACTGTACTCTCAAATAAGTGTGTAAAGTGTAAACCCATTCCTTTCAGTTGTTATGGAAATACCAACTTGCACACAAAATCTTAACAAACATGGATGCTCAGGGATGAGTACAATAGCTCTCCTTATTCTTCAAAAGGTCGAGCTAAAAATGGCAGCCCATTTACACATGAAATTTTTGTTTTTAAAGCCTCAGACCCCTTCCTTCCTAAATTTGTATAATGACTTTGCTCTGCTTTGAAATTGGAGCAATCCATTTGAAAATTAAGGGTTTTCAATACAAAATTGAGTAAATTTTAATTGTCAGACTGCATATATGTGCAGGCTATTACACAAAAAGCTTTTAAATCAAATTAGGCTAATATAGCACGAAAATACAATTTTCAATATATTTCTTCAATATATTTTCATATTTTCTGTTTCAAGTGCCGGACAGTTGATCTTTAAGTAATTCAATTTTCATGTTCCTCAGCGGAGCTTCTTTAATAATTAAACTCAAACATATGGACAAATATCATCTAGATATGAAAGTATGTACATTTGTTTGAGGATCTAATTTATTACAAGACAATGATTTTACACTATAAATTCAATTAGCAATCGGAATTATTTCCCCTTCTTCAGCATGAACTTATATAATTCTTTATCTTATGTATGTTTATTATGTAAACAATTTAAAAGTGAGTATCATACAAACATTTTTTTTTTAATCATAGAATATTTTCCTATTTTAAAAAAAACACAATGGTGATACATACGTAATAAACACTTAATCATGGTATTAATCATTAATAATACTTAAGGTTAAAATCTCATTAAGATTACTGATTAAATAAACAGATATTATAACAAGATCAATTTCTACTAAATCTAAATCCTTTTCAAGGTGCTTGACATACTTAAAAACCTAACTAATACACATTGACTTTTTGACCAGATTTGGATTAAGCTACTTTAGTACCAAATACCTTTTAACCATAACCGTTGCTAAATTTGTAGAACTACGACACATGTCTTCCTACATTTTGTATAAATTTGAAAATGTTAATAATAATACTGCAATTTTATAATTATTCCCAGGCACTAATTTTCATGCTTTTCAATGAATTCAATATCCATTTAAAAAAAAAAATTATCTGCTGTAGGGGTATAATTTCGCATTCCATTAATGTACATTGTATTTTTTATTTTGCAAAGGCAGACACATTATCTAGTTCTACAAATCAAGAACCAACAAAATGTCCTTTTTGACAAATTCATATTATTTTGTTCATGCATCTTTTTTCATTCTTTACATAATTATGTTATGTGAATATAAGTTAATAACTTAAAAATAATATCACACAATTATGTGTATGGTATATGATACATCAAACATAAGTTTCTACAAAAACATTATAGGAAATCAATGCAAATAATTATAATCAATATCAATGATGTAAAATCAATATAATTATATACTACCTCAAGTAACATGATTATCTTGTGGGATGAAAGTTGTGTAAACCTTTGTATAACAAAAATAGAATATCAAATGATGTTAATTTTCAAACAATGTAGTTGCATTTTTCATTTCTGGAGTAGGTTGATCTTCTAGATCAATACAAAATACAATGTGCGAGAGATGTATATTTAGCCCACATTTTAAAGACATAAAATGCAGGATATTAAACCGGTGGCTTTTACAGTTAACTCTATATGACTACTGTCAATTAGGAATTGTGGCACAGACTGTGCCCATTGTAGACCAATCCACTTTAAAAGGGAAAAATACTTTTTTTAACAACTCTTGATCCAGGTTTTCTTTAAAAAAATTTACATTTGACTATATTTTTTTTTAATTTAGATAAATTTTAAATCTTTATGACTAAACATGACAATAATAAATTAACAGTTTAACTTGTGATGAGAACTAATCAATTGTATAGTGGGGTGATTGGACAGTTTGTTCCCTATATGTTGTGCATACTTTGTAGTATGTTGCAGGTACTATATAGCAAGTGACACAAAAATCATTTACAGACCAAAAGGTATTTTTATTCAAGGGCCATTACTGAGCTAAAAATCATTCAACAGAAAATATGAGTTAAACAGTATTCAACAGTTAAATAATATGCACAAGTACTTGAGATACCCATTAACCTGTAACATTTCATTCAATTTGCATCAGTATTATAAGAGAAATAGTCCAGACAAAACATAAAAATAAAAATCATTAAAGGGACTGCACTGAGGTTTGACAGGACTGGAAATGATTTTTGTAGGTCTAGTCACCAATATCTTCAGTGAAAAATTTAAGATTGTTTTCTCACTCCATTTTCCAGAATGATACTTCTAATTGTGACAAATGACCCAATATTTAAGAGCAGTGCAACACTTTCACTCAAATTGGGCAAAGAATAGCACAACAATATGATATTTCTTTTTATATTATTAAAGTTCTTAATTAGCTTTTGCATGTCTTTCTGTTTTTAAAGTGCCCCAACTGATCTTTCTAAGAAATTAAAATTTTGTGGTTTTAGAATTTTTGGACCTCAGTTCCATTAAAGGGCTACCACTCTGATAAAAAAATCACTAAACTGGAAAATGCTGAATATATGCAAAACTACACTTGGTAGTAAGTACAGATCATTAAAATTGAACCAGTACGTTTTGAGGAGTAGTCCGGACAAGTTTTGTGATGGACATAGAAGTGATCCCTATATGTCATGGAGCCCTACTTTGTAGCATGTAGAGGTAACTGTGTAGCAGACAACACAAAAATTAACAGGCCAATAAACCTTTTATATTCAAGGGCCATAACTCACCAAAAAACACCATTCAACTGGAAAACCTGTTAAATGTGCAAGCACTTGCGGTATCAATTAATCCTGTAAGTTTATTCAAATTGCATTAGTAGTCTGAACAAACTTTCAAAATAAAAATCAATAACAGGCCTCGACACTAACTTTTTTAGCAGGTGGTAAGCCGGACCACTAGATTTCAAATATAGGTGGTCCCTCCGGAAGTCAGGTGGTCAATTATTATTATTATATTATTGTTTTTGAATTATTTACTCTTTTAATCTTTTAATAGAAAAAAAATATGCTTCAAAATTGAGGACATAGAATGTATTATTAACCTTTAAAGAAAACAAATATTTTTAGATATATATTTTTCATCTATTAGAAATTAAGAAGAGTAAGTCAGTAGGTATTCTGTTGTAAAGTTATTTGTGTTTTTTTTTATCTCATTTAAAAAAACATAACATGACTCGTATTCATGTTAACTTATATATTGAAGTGACTTCTCCCTCAACACAAGTTAGGGAATAATAAAATAGTAAGCGCTGATATGTGGTATGTCTTATAATCATGATAATTATCTGTTACAGATTAACATTTTAAATAAAACTGTTATCTTTTTTCTTGTCTTTGAAAACAAGGAAATATCTAAAGGATGAAAAATAATACCATTGGTATATATAACATTTTTCTCACAGATTTATAATACAGAATTTTTACCTCTCTGTTGCTTGTTGGTTGATATTTATTTTTGAAATTGAGTATTTTCAACCTTTTAAAGTAATTTCAACTCTGGAAGAAATAGATCTCTTACGGTTAAA
Organism: Ruditapes philippinarum; assembly: GCF_026571515.1. Classification (NCBI taxonomy): domain Eukaryota; kingdom Metazoa; phylum Mollusca; class Bivalvia; order Venerida; family Veneridae; genus Ruditapes; species Ruditapes philippinarum. The sequence continues at coordinate 12,319 of NW_026854361.1, read as the reverse complement.
ATAAAGATAAGTAGCAAAAAAATACTAGATATATTTTTCCTTTTCATTCAGTTTGTAGCCATTATTCAAGTACATGTATCTGAAATTTAAGTTTATCCGATATCCCATTTACTATCATCACTTGAATGAATTTTCGACCGTAATTAATATCACAAATTCTTAACTCTTTTAACTTGCATCAACAAAATTTTAGCAACTTTAAATGAAATGATATTGATTACTAAAGAACTTCTTGAACTAGTTAGAGATTAATGAACCATATACATGTATTTAAACAAAAAGTATATAACATGTTTTTTTACTAAATCCCCATTCTCCCAAATAGGCCTTGCACAAACCAGATAATTCAAGTGGTCAGACGGACCAGTGGCTTTTAAAATTAGGTGGTCCTTGCCAAAATCAGGTGGTCTCAGACCAAGGGACCACCACTAATGTCGAGGCCTGAATAATGAGCCACAACTCTAAAATAAACAATTAACAAGAAAGTCTTCATTATGATAAATCTATGACAAAAACTTGCTGAAAATGCTTTAAAAAAATCAAGCTAGAATGAATTTATTACCAATTATTTCAAATTAAATACTTTAATAGAAAAATACTCTCTTGTAAAAAAAAGTTAAAATATTAAAAATCATGTAAGTAAATAAAATTAAATGTACTAACTTATAGATATATATCCAAATATCAACATTGGTTTAAGTGTTCTTATAATGGTTAAGAATTTTATATGATCATTATATATTGTATGTACTTGTGACGTTGTAATAAAGTCTCAGAACATGTTAAATTGTCTATATATTCAGAAAATGCTATATTGATTATTCATGTAAACTTAGACATAGTTTGTAACAATTTCAGATACGGGAAAATTAATGTTTTTTTATTTTATGAACTAAAAAATCCATTACTATATTTCTATATGTTAAATCTGAAAATAGAGCAAATTAATTTCTGAAAAATGTCAAATGGCTTGTTTATAAGAAATTAGAAAATATAACACTGTATGTCTTTGTGAACTTGTATGAATTTATATGCTAATTTGTATGTCTATGTAAATCTTAAATATATTTTATAATGTTTGTATGTAAAATCAGAAATTAAAAAAATATTTCAATGTAAATGAACTCCTAAACTATCAACATCCCACTGTTTTATGAGGGACTGGGATAGATGATTTAAGGCTATTTATGGCTAAAAATTTTATGTTTTAACAATTTACTAATTGTAATCACATATTTAAACATATCTAACATTTGCAACTCTTCTATATATCCTGTTCTGGATTTTGTATTTGTTTATCACTTAATTCTAAAATCTATGGAACTATAAGTTACACACTTCTAAAGGTGCTAATTTAGTAATTAATAAACCAGTGTTTATAATGCTTTATTCAAAATTCTTTCACACTTCTAAATTGTTCTTATCTGTTATATAAAAACATATTTTAATTAATCAATATTTTTTATGGCATTTAATTTTTGGATAACAAAAAAAAAATGAAATAATATATACATGTAGACTTATAGCTGATAATTCTTTCAGAACTCATACATGTATTTAATTATAATTATTTCCCCAGGGAAATTTCACTATATTTATGTCAAAAAAATCTTCTTTATATCATGAATGTAATTGTTTGCAAGTATGTGTTATATTATATATAATGTTATAACCCATAATGGTATTTATGTCATATATTTATCAAATTTTAAAAGTGGAGGTGAAAAGACCAGGGTTTTGAGGGTGAAACATACAGGGGTGAAACATCCAGGAGGTGTAAAGTCCAAACAACCTACACTGTACATAGTCCTTACTTACTGTTCTAGTAACTATGCAATGAGATATTGTGATATTTTGTGTATGGGCAATATCTACCCTCTACGAGATTCTGACTTTGACTAGTAACAGCTAGTAGCCCATACTCTGCGGGGCGCCGACTCTGCGCATAGCAAGTGGCACAAAAATGGTAACTATCATTGTGTGCCCTAAATTCGTCCCTGTCCTAGTTACAACACCATTTTTGTTTATCTCACAAGTCTTTGTCTTGATTTTTAAGAAGGAAAACATTCAATACAACTGGATATGTTAATAAAAGGCCAAATTTTGTACATGCTGTCAAGACACTGAAAAACATGCAGTTGAAAAATCAGGATAAACCATATTTTTCATAATTACCGCAGGTTATTGTAAGAATATAAACTAAATAAATTACATTTTTCAAACTTTTACTTACGACTGCCACGCTGGCATTAACCTGAAGAATCTTTCTATCACAAAAAAGGCTTCTTTTCTAAATTTAGGTCTTCCAAACTCTGAAACACTTGACATCCATATCACGTGATGTAAACGATCATTCAACAGGAAGTGACAGGTGCCCGCCGTTGGTTCCCAGTACAGTACAGAGTTTATTTTTAGCGTCGACTAAAAATTGCAACATTGTATTTTCGGTTTTGGGTATCTACAGTATTACGTTTTTCCTGTCTCATTTAGAAGGTTTGTTGTCAATTCTTATATGTTTTTTTACACAATCTTCACTTATAATTGTTGCAGTTGTAGTCAGTTATTGATAGATTTAATTGTAATGAAAAACGTGGTCGGTTTTCTGGAAATAAACCCAAAGATTTGTAAAAAGTAAAAAGGAAGTTATTTGAAATTTATGGTTTTTAATTCTACTGATAGTAAAGGTAATCTGAAAATACTGTAGATGCACAAGTCATTAGTGAATAATAATAACAAAAAATATTGTTAATCCAAATTTCACATTTGTAACTGACTGTGTTTCAATTCTGTTATGCACATTTGCATGGAAAAGGGGCATCCATGGCCGAGTGGTTAAGGTCGTTGACTTCAAACCACTCGCAACTCACCGCTGTTGGTTCGAATCCGGATAGGGACTTTGGATTCTTTCATGCGAAGAAGCTATCCAGCTAGCTTAAGGAACATCGGTGGTCTACTCGGGTGCCCATTGCATTGGTGCTTTAAATAATACTCAGAACTGCAGAAGGGCACCTGAGTTCTTCCTACATCGTCATATGACCTATACTGTGGCCGTATGAAGTAAAACCCAATCAAACAAACAAACATTTGCATTAATTGTAACATTTTTAAAGTAATGCTCTAATAAATAATTTGTCAACTCAATTTCTTTTTTTTGATTTTAAAGGGCATGTTTTTTTTAAATTAATTTTTTGTGACTGGAAAACCCCATTTCTACGGGTTTTTGACTGAAGAAGCCCTGCTAAATGGGGGGGTATAAACAGATGGGAAAATTTTATCAAAAAACTGTTTGTTAATACATAACATGATTAATGTGTACATTGAAAATAGAAAAGGTTCAATTTCTGTTTCAGAAATGTCGGCCCTTAGTGCTACTGACCCAACGTCTTTCTCCAACCCGGATAAAGTTGTAGTCACACATATTGATCTAGATCTTGAGGTGGATTTTGAAAGACATGTTCTAGCAGGAGAAGTCAATCTTTCTCTCAACAAACTTGTTGATGGTGTCGATACAGTGGTGAGAATGTTATCAATATTCATAGAATATGAATGTTTTTATGCCCCCACAATGTGGGAGCATATAGCGTTGCACTTGTCCGTCCGTCCGTCAGTCAGTCAGTCCGTCCGTACGTCCTGAAATCTTGTGAACGCAACTCCTCTTAAACCGGATGGCAGATTTTGCTTAAACTTACAGGGATGAACAACCTTAATGTGTAGATGGTAGTAAAGGAAGGAATTTTCGCTGCGACCAAATTTAACAGAATTATGGCCCTTTGTTGATTTTTTCACTAGATACTATGTAGAAATTTTGTGAACGCAACTCCTCTTAAACCGGTTGGCAGATTTTGCTTAAATTTACAGGGATGAACAACCTTAATGTGTGGATGGTAGTAAAGGAAGGAATTTTCGTGCGACCAAATTTTACAGAATTATGGCCCTTTGATGATTTTTTCACTATATACTATGTAGAAATTTTGTGAATGCAACTCTTCTTAAACCGGATGGCAGATTTTGCTTAAACTTCCAGGGATGAACAACCTTAATGTGTAGATGGCAGTAAAGGAAGGAATTTTTGCTGCAACCAAATTTAACAGAATTATGGCCCTTTGTTGATTTTTTCATTATATACTTTGTAGAAATTTTGTGAACGTAATTCCTCTTAAACCGGATGGCAGATTTTGCTTAAACTTCCAGGGATTTACAACCTTAATGTGTAGATGGGAGTAAAGGAAGGAATTTTTGCTGCGACCAAATTTAACAGACTTATGGCCCTTTGTTGATTTTTAGTTTTCAACTTGTGGCACATGTAGTCCAAAAAATATTTGACCTAGAGTCATAAGATTGACAGAACAGTGGCATGTGGGGGCATCCGTGTCCTATGGACACATTTCTAGTTAATTCTAAATTTGCTTTTTACTCAAACCCAACACTGCATAAAAATAGCACAGTCCAGATTTGGAATTTCAGCATCTTTATTTTAAAGCTATTGTAAGTATTGAAATGTTTCAAATTAACTAATTAACTATATCATTCAATCATTTATATGTGTTCTATTTTCATTGGTTTTAAAAAAAAGAAGCTGTATTTATAATAATTTAGAGCTGCTAAGATATACTTTCTTTCCTTTACTGAGAGACCCTCCTGTAGAGCAATAATATCTTTACAAGAACAGTTTTTCCTGAAGTGCACTAAAAATTTAACCTCTCCAGAGCAACAACTTATGGCAACAACCAAAATCTTTGTCTCCCAAAGGGTGTTACACTGCCGAGGTTGAACTGTTCTGTTAATTTTTTTAAAAAATAGAGAAAAAACACCACACTTCTAGGCATATACATGTATATAATCTTTTGCATGCAGCATCATATGTATATTTTATCTGCTGAGGATGATAGAAACAGACATGTCACCATACTTAAAGGCCCATTATGCCTCAGATATGCTATTTTAATGATAATTTATGTTATGAGACATATTCTTTATAATTCATGTTATTTTAATGCTGTACAATATTGTGTTAGATTCTGGACACACGTGATGTAACTGTCCATAGTGTTACAGACAAGCAGACCGGTCAACAGCTGAACTTCTCACTGGGGGAGAAACTTGAAGCTTTTGGTTCAAAACTTGAAGTAAAACTTCCAACATCTGCAGATAAAAAGTAAAAGCATTAAATCATTGTTTTGAATTTGTATAATAGTAATTAAAAGGTAATGCAGGGGGGGTGGCTTTGAATCACTTGTCCTTCTTGGTTCTGAACTTGCTGAAGACTTACCTACATGTAACTTAGAGAGTTTATAGCTAACTTACAAAAGGATAGTGTTTCTATTTACATCTTTTATTCAATGCATAGAGGGTCACCCGTGGTCCTCCTCAGGTAAAGCTTGAAAGTGGCAATATGACTCCCTAGCTTCTCAAAAAAAAAAAAAAAATAAATAACAAAAGGTAAAAAAAATTTTTATATCTTATATCCAAATGCTTGCCATTTTTCTTTAAAAAAAGTTATCTGTTTGTAGTGGTCTTGTTTTGTATATATACATTTTTGCTTCCAGAGTAACACCTATCAGAAAGTATGTGTTGTTTTCTTGTTATGTTTTGCTACCTCAGTTCCCCTACTTTATGCAGCATTATAACACAAATATTATTTTCAGATGTGATATTACTATAAAGTATGAAACATCTCCAGAATGCAGTGCTCTTCAATGGTTACGCCCAGAACAGACTGCCGGAGGGAGGCAGCCATATTTGTTCAGTCAATGTCAGGTATCATTTTTATTTATCACTTTTGTCATCAGTTAAAATTTAACTAGAATGGAGCTATAGCATTTTATAGTATCACAGCATGGTCATTATCAAGGGATTGAGGGAAATTAAATACTTGAGTAAAAATATACACGATTGTATTCAGTAAGGTTTCCATTTTAATTGCTCGGGTTTTTTGTGTTTCACTTAATATGTTGTCTGTTGAATATGTTGCTATGGAGAAGAAAGATAAACTGGTTCCTTTAAATGCACTATTTCTATCTTATGTATTTCTAGCACTTTTTTGGCACTTTTCAAGACAACTCTTCAAGTTATATTTTATGTATGTCGAAAATTAATATTGTAAGTGGTTTTTCTCTTAATTGGGAAAAAGTCAAAGCCTCTTAATTTTAAGAAAATTTTCACTACATTTCCTTATTTATGAAATAAAAAGCTGGTGTATGTTCAAATTTTTGGAAAGACTACATAATTTTAAAGAAAAATTCAATTGGGAAGAGGCATTTTATAGGCCTTGGTAATATATGTATAAAGGGGAAAATCACTGTACTGTTTCAAGCTATACACTGTAAAAGGATTTTTGGGTTTTTCTTAGTATTTTTTGTCTTGAACTTCAAAACAAATGTTTAATGTTCAACAACATGTGATAATGTTCTGGTTCCAGGCTATACACTGTAGAAGTATGGTTCCCTGCCAGGATACACCTTATGTTAAATGTACATACACAGCAAAGGTAGGTAACTTTGTTTCATTTGAGTATAAAAATTGTTTGTTTTTTTCACTGATCATTCAAAATACTCTATTTTTATGTTGCTGTAATTAATTTTATTCCAATTAGCCCTTACTGTAGCAGACTTGCCCATCTTTCAATCTATGACAACCATTTATCAATTTAATGGAAAATGTCAAACTATGTACTAAATGAAAAGCAATCAGTGCAGACCATATTGAGGTGGCACAGATATGTTGGTCTTGGTCTGCACTGGTTGCATGTGTAGAATTTGTTGCAGCTAGGAGGCTAAAGGCAAACTGAATTTCAGCTCTCAAAATAAACCAAATTTTAGCACTCAAAAATATCTCAATATTGTCAAACTGACTTGTTTTCAAAAAGTTGATAACAACAGTGGCACTGATCTTTATTCTCTACAATTTATTATGTATTTGGAAAAAAAAAAATCAGATAAGCTAGATTTAAGGGGCGATTAGATTGATACAGCTAGAGTTGTTGCCCTTACATTTGATGAAAAGACAAATATTTTATCTGAACATCTGGCTCTTAAATATAATTGAACACCCAAAGGTATATTTTTAAAAAAAGGAGGAGAGAGAAAAAAACCTGTATATTATGATAACTGTCACAGTAGATTTTGGAGTCATTGGGGGATCATGCACCATTAGTGAAGTTTTTGAATTATAGTATTGCCTTATTCTGTTGGTTTAAAGAAACAGTTGTTGTAATTAAGACATTTATTTGCACGACAATTTCTACTTTCATAATGTAAACCATTTAGTATGATTCAGTTGGTGATAATATAAAACCTACTTTGCGGCAAAAAGTATTGCTTAAATACTCTTAAAAAAAAAAACAACAGACAAACATGCTATTTATTTAAACAGGGCTTCCATAGTGGAAGTTTGGGAGTCATTTACTCCTGATTTTGGCTTGTTACTTTACCTTCTAAACCTAATTATTGTGACTTCCTGTGTCAGACATTTTCAATCTGACTTTTCTAGATTTTGGAATGGAAGCCCTGTTTAAAGCATCAATCCTTTGAGCAGAAGTGGTGTTTTTTTTTCATTTCACAGATAACTGCTCCTAAAGTCATTAAAATTCTAATGAGTGCGCTATTGGAGGGGTCGAAACCAAGTGCCTCGGATCCTGGTAAAACAGTTTACAGTTTCCGACAGAAAACACCCATGCCAAGCTATCTCATTGCCATAGTAGGTGGAGATATTGTTTCAAAGTAAGTTAATGTCACTTTAAATTTAAATGGTTATGTCACAAATAATTTTTGAGTTCTATTCATTTATAGATACCACTGGAAAACCATACTATAACTTACTCATAATATTTTATTCTTTAATATAGTCCCATCAGTGTGATGCAGTATAATTATACAACTTATTATAAATAAAAGCATATTTAAACATAATTTAAAAAAGCACCTTGTCACTCTCTAAAGAGGTATAGGAGACTTTCTTATCTTTTGATATCATAATACATGTACAAGAAAAATTATTGCTTTATGCAGTATTAAAATAATATGATAATGAATAGAATGTCATGCCAAGTTATTTCCCGCCCCCCTTTTCTCGCGCCATGGTTTCCATTCCTGGTGCATATGAATGATACAAGAATTTTTTAACCATTTTTTTTTCAAATTAAAAGAATTGAAATAGAATGTATTTGAAAGGTTTACCATTAGTACAGGTTAATTAGTCAAAGTGGCAATAACCCCTCAACAAACTGAGAGCAAGTTATATTTAACAAGCTTGTATGATATTATTTGCAGAGATCTTGGACCAAGGAGTAAAGTATGGTCAGAACCAGAACTTGTGGAACAATCAGCATTTGAATTTGCCGAGGTATATTTCAAAACTTATACCTACAAGTGACAAAAGACCTATTACCCTTGCAAAGACTTACTGAATTATTTCCCTTTGTGTGGTTAAAAGTTTTCCTAAATGATTAAATAATGACTCTTGTTTTTATTATCAAGCATTGAGAATAGTCAAGCACAATGTCCCTCAGACAGGTCGTTTGTTTAAAGGTAGATGTCTGCTTCATATTTTATATAAAAAATGAGGGTGATTCAGGTATATAAAGAAAAAAAAAATATATAAAAACAGTAAACTTTATTGGTATTTTCTTAAAGGCTTTTTATTTAATATACAATACATGTATATTGTACATAAACAAAATAAAATGTTTTCAGAACAAAGTATAGAAGGTTTTGCTATAATTTCACACTTGCCCCTCTGGCTTTGAATAATATGACAAATTACTCTCATTTTACTGATTAAGTTATTCTGTAATCGTTATAATCACAATATAAACAATTTTACAATCCACAGATGGTAAATATTTAGCTGTTTATACTTGATAACCTTTTATAGTGCATTTCCTGTTTAAAGTCTTTGTTTAGTATTTTAATTTATGCAATGCTCAGGTGGTAATTTGCAGGCAATTTCTATTTTAAGACTGAACAGAATTGTTGCAAACTGCTGAAAAAACTTCTCGACCCTATGTTTGGGGTCACTATGACCTGTTAGTGCTGGCCACCATCTTTCCCGTACGGTGGCATGGAGAACCCCTGTCTTACCTTTGTTAGCGCCTACGTTATTGGTAAGTTTTTTTAGAAAAATCTTCTTTAATGATTAATACAGTCCACTTTTTGTGGTTTATTAATTATAATCAAAAACAGATTATGATTATGCTGTAAGAGGAAGGCCTTTGTGGTCAAGTGTTTAAGGTCCTTGGTGTTGAATTTCTTGCCTCTCAATGTATTTGGATTCAAGTCCAAACACTCGGAAGACAGATGGTTCTATTAGGATGTTAGTTAGAGGGATACCTAAAGGGTAAGATACCCCTACCAGTGAAGCTTGAATGACACAAATATGACTTTAAAAGTGTTGCTATTACTTAAAACCCAAACAGAAAATACAAAACCACATGGGTAGGGTACATAACTAGATTGTTAATTCCATAGGACTTAAGACTTCCGTTTAGCATTTTAGCAATGCCTTGAAGCAAATTATATCTGATATGTAAGCAGAAACTTTTCTATTTTTTGTTAACTATGTTTGGGTTTAATTGGGGTTTTATATAAACTGACACTATATAGGGTCATATGTTCATTTTCCAAGCTTTACTGGTGGAGGAGATATCAGGTGCTCTTCTGGTGCATTATTTAGGCACGAACTGGTGGCTGAGTAAAACTTTTCTATAACCGTCTCTTAAATAGGAACTCCAGTGGTCAAAAGCCTGAAAATATCAGATTTAAAATTCAAACTTAGATCAACTGGGGGTCAATTCAAATGGAAAAAAAGATGATTAAAATCAAATTTTTGTGTGATTCCTTAACCTGATTTAAGTTAAATCCGTTTTAAAGGTCATTTTGAGCAATGAAAATAATAATACTGGGAAAAAAAAGTGTGAGCAAAATGGATCTGAAATATTACACAACACATGTTTGGCATCATAGGCCAACATTAAATGAAACACAAATATATATTTGTGTTCTTTATATCAAAGAAACCTCAGATAAGTCCCTTTAAGAAAGATAGTGCTTAGCAAACAAATGGTAATAATCAAGTTATTGCTCTTTGTTTTGTTTCAGGCAGGAGATCGTTCTCTGGGCAGATGTTTGTTGCTCACGAGATCTCGCACAGTTGGACTGGTAACTTGGTTTACAAATAAAACATGGGACGATTTCTGGTGAGTAATTTATACGAATGGCACGAGTTGCAGAATGATAAAGGCCACTAGCTTCAATATTTCTTTCCCCCTATATGGTGGGGTTGTGATATTCGATAGGGAGATAAGAATATTTTTATTTTTGAGGTTTGGCTTTCAATTCAAGAAAATGAGTGGTATTTTCTGTGCTTATTTGGTGCTTGAACATTTTTGATTTATAGCAAATATTAAGAATTTAGAAACTTTTTAAGAATTCAGGAGATTTATATTTTAATCACATAAAACCTCAAGCGGCAGGAAGGTGAAATAAAGCCAAATTTAATAAAACGATATTACACGCTTGTGGTAATAACACTTTGAAATGATGTCATTGGCGCTATATAAAACATATCATATAAGCGTGCTAATGGGTTAGCTTTACATTATAGGGCTTTCAATGAAAAATGACTCTATTTGTAAAGGTTTACCGTTGTAATTTTTAGATATCTGGGATTTATAGAATATTTATATTATATTATGTAGATTCAATACTTTAATTTAAAATTCAAAGCGTTGAATTAAACAAAATAAATGTTTGTCAGAGGCTAGCATAATATTAATTTTGGTTCCGCCTCGTTTATAAGATTTAGAATTAAACCTTACAACTATTCAATAACGCGCTATTTTTGTAACTTGCAAATGAAATATTTTAAATTCAGAAAAGATTTCAGTATGAGTGGCGACCTAGTTGTTAAGTTGTCTGGCTCAGACTCATACATGTAACTGTTTTTCAAATAAGCCTACAAATTTTCATTACAATCAAGCTTAATATATGATGTTTAAGCCTTAAAATTATGAATGTTTAAACAATTGTTTTAGGCTGAACGAAGGAATACAATGTTTTTGTAGAAAGGAAGATCGCAGGGAGTCCTTGTGGGGACTCGGGGGAAAAACTCGTCAGTTCAAAGCCCTGCTGTGGCTGGCATACACTTATTGAAAACTGTTATAGTTTATTATGCTGGAGGTATTGTATACTAAACTCATATTTGGATGCAGCTAAAATGAATGTAGTTCTAGATTAAATTAAAGCGTAATCCTAGTGTAGGGGACGTGGACAGTAGCTTGCACTTTATAACTGCTGTACAACAGACTTAATTCACACGAGAACCTGCCCAACATTTTCAATTTTTGGGCCTTTTTTAGCATCCCTTTATTGAGTCTGTTTTTTCTCTTTTTGCTTGTTCTAAAAGTGAATAGTGGATGAAAAATATTTGGCTAATTTAATACATAATGGCTTCCATGTAAAAATTGGCTTTAATGGAAAAAAGTATTTGAATTTGTTAATTTCTACTGATATAAGACGCATATTTCAGTAAATGCTTTAAAGCTGTTGAAATTATCTTCAGTTCCTTATTTATACCATGATGAAAGATTTTCTGTACAAAACAAAACATACAACTAAAGTAGGGTATCTGAGAAAACATGGACCAACCACTATCAAAGTCATTACTAAAGGCACATTATTTGGAGTAGAATATCTTATAACATGGAGCATCTTTTCAAAGAAGGGAATCTTATTATGGATGAAACATTGTTATGCCCCCTATTGATTTTGTAGTCAAGGGGTCAAAGGTCCTTGTAGTGACCTTGTAGGTAAAAATGGTTTCAAATGAATAACTTGAAAACCTCTGGGTTGTTGGGCTTCAAACTTTGTATGTGCATTGGTCTTGGCCAGTAGATTGGTTTTGGGGTCAAAGGTCAAGATCATAATGACCTTGTAGGTAAAAACAGTTACCGATCAATAACTTGACAACCCATAGGCTGTTTGGCGCTCAAACTGCATAGGTGCTTTAGTCTTGGCAAGTGAATTGTCCCTATTGATTTTTCAGGATTCAAGGCGTCAAAGGTTAAGTTTCACATTGACCTTGTTTGGTAAAAAACTGTGTCCAATCATAATTGACAGCTCATGGGCTGTTTAGCCTCAAACATAGTAGGTGCACATTGGTCTTTTTGGCAAGTAAATGACCCCATATTGATTTTTGGTCAAGGGGTCCAAAGGTCATGGGTCATTGACTTGTTGGTAAAATGGTTTTGATCAATTACTTGACAACTCATGGGCCCTTGCACCTCAAACTGCATAGTTTGCATTAAAGTCTTGGCCAGAGATGA